>NC_133652.1:248540415-248734008 GCF_009905375.1 Apium graveolens
AACGAGCATGGATTCACGACATGAAAGTATTTCCGTCAACACTACATCAGGTAGTAAATTTCCTACACCTTGGGGGTACAGCAAATTCGTGGTGATCAAGCTATGGCACGAGAATGTTACAAGACTTGCTTAAAATCCACTGTAGAACATATCCAAAAGGAACCACATGTCATTGAATTACATGGACCAGAAAATTTGACAGAAGTGAAGTTGACAAAAAAAGACAAGAAGGTCTTCATAGGAGAAGACGTGTCATCCTACATAGAAGCTAACTTAATTGAATTCTTAACAACAAGACTAGACGCGTTTGCATGGGACCATGGTGATATCACTGGAATCAGTCCTGATATCATTACATACAAACTAAACGTTGATCCCAACTATGCCCCTGTTCAACAGAAAAGACGCAAATTTGGACCAGAAAGAAACAAGATAAGTAACGAAGAAGTCGACAAGTTATTGAAAAATGGAATGATTCGTGAAGTCGATTACCCAGAATGGTTGGCAAACGTAGTAATCGTACAAAAGAAGAACGACAAGTGGAGAGTATGTGTTGACTATACGGATCTGAACAAAGCATGTCCTAAAGATCTGTATCCATTGCCACACATTGACATAATGGTCGACTCTACAGCAGGACATGAACTGCTTACTTTCCTCGACGCGTCGAGTGGTTTTAATCAAATACGAATGGAACCGTCGGACGCAGAGAAAATGACCTTCGTGACGGACAGGGGCATATATTGCTACTTAGTAATGCCTTTTGGATTAAGAAATGCGGGAGCAACTTTTCAGCGACTGGTGAATAAAATGTTCAAAGAACAAATAGGCAATACAAAGGAGGTGTATATTGATGACATGGGGTAAAATCAAAAAATGCTGATGATCGTGTCCAGGATTTGAAGCAAGTATTTGAAGTGCTAAGGGCATATAATATGAAACTCAACTCATCCAGTGCAACTTCGCAGTATCGTCAGGAAAGTTTTTAGGGCACATGGTGACTAGGAGAGGAATAGAGGCAAGTTCGGAGCAAATAAAAGCTATTTCTGAAATTACAAGTCCGAGGTTTGTTAAAGAAGTACAAAATCTGACATGACGAGTTGCGGCACTCAACAAGTTTATATCACGATCGTCAGATAGATGCAAACCGTTCTATGATGTACTCAGAAAAATAAAGGGTTTGAATGGGAATCAAGACATGAGACGGCCCTGGAAGCATTAAAAAAATACTTATCTACAGCTTCACTATTATCTAAGCCCATCCCGGGTGAAACGTTATATGTGTACTTGTTGGTAACAGATCATGCCGTCAGTGGTGTTCTTGTGCGAGAAGAAGACGGGTCATAGCTTCCTGTCTACTATGTGAATCAAAGTCTACTAGACGCAGAAAATAGATACACGTCCTTGGAAAAACTGGTGTTAGCCCTCTCCATGACTTCAACAAAGTTGAGGCACTATTTTGAAACATACAAAATATGTGTCAAGATAAATTACCCATTGAAGAATGTGCTGAGCAAGCCAGAGCTGACAGGTCGAATGGCAAAATGGTCAATACGTCTGAGCACGTACGACATTACTTACGATTCTCGAACAACCATCAAGTCTCAAGCATTAGCTGATTTTGTGGCCGACTTCAGTCCTAACCTATTATGTCAAGCAAATCAAGAACTTCAACACTTGATTTCTACTGTAAAGGTGGAGCCCTGGTCACTATACACAGATGGTGCATCCAACATCAATGGGACATGCCTATGACTAGTACTAAAATTGCCACACGGGGACACCTTGGTATATTCTATATGTTGTGAGTTTAAAGCAACGAATAATGAATCTGAATATGAGGCATTAATAATTGGGATAATGATAGCTCTGGACCTGAACATAGTACACTCAGAAGTCAATTGTGACTCTTTACTCATTGTGAATCACGTAAAGGGAACTTATGAAGCTAAGGATAACAAGATGATGGCATACCTGAAAATTATCAAGAGGCTACAAAGTAAATTCAGTTCTTTTACAATACGAAAAGTCCCAAGGGAACAAAACATTCAGGCAGATGCCTTGGCAGGTATTGGAGCAGTATCTCGACAAATGAACATCTTGAACATCCCTAATATTCACATTCTGAAACCAGCTATGGAGAGGAATGAGGAAAAATATTATGTCATGGATATAGAGGAAGGAGAGCATCATGGTTGGATGACAAAGTACAAGGAGTTCCTCTCAAAAGACATCTCCTTTAACAATAAAAGTGAAGCTACAACATACAAAATGAAGGCATCCAGGTTTTGTTTGATTGATGGCATACTATTCAAAAAATCTGTTAGCGGCTTGTTACAGAGATGTCTAGAGAAAGGAGAATATGAACAAGTGTAACATCCCCAAATTCAGGGTCAGGATTGGGTGTCACTAAACAACTTTAAATAATATAAACCTGTATATTAAAAAAAAATACAGATAACACCTCATTTCTCCGGATCGCTTACAGGTTATGGTATGAAACAAGAATTTAACCTTCTAAAATTACCATATCTAAATATAATTTCATTACCTCTTTACTAATTTCCTCGTATTGATCACCCTGACAACTCCAAATCCCCTTCAGCTGGAATCTCTTCACTTTTGCTCTCATTTGATACTGAAAGAAATAGGATTTCATAAAGCAAGAGTGAGACAAAAATGCCCCGCAAGTATCATAAATGGTTTCCAAGTATCAGATCAAAGAAACTTCTGGAAACGATTTTTGAATGATTTTAAAACATTTTTATTTATTTAAAACAGTTGAGCGAATAAAACATCGGCCCTTTTTGGCCTTTAATCATAAATCACATTTTTATGCAAAAGAACAGTGAGTGTTTCACTGATTCATCTCTTTGACTAAAATCTTTGTTTGATTTTGTAATCATAAACTATTCAAGAAGGAATGTCATTAATGGCGATCAATAATAAATTAGACTGGACACTAGAAACCAACATATGCACTATAACCTGTTGATCAGTCAAGATATAGTGCGGATCTATACCCAACTGCATAGACCCACCAACATATGGGGTATCCAAGCAACTATGGCCTAATAATCAAGGGTCCAGCCTTCCCTGACCCTTAGGGTCCAGCTTATTCCTGGCCCTCATCGTAACCATCCAGTCCGTGGAGTATTTTGATGTCAAATCATTTTGATTTCAAAACATCCCTATTCTGGGTTCGCAAATAACCCGAAAGAATGGGTATTTGCTCAAGAGATCAATCGATAATCAAGGAACAAGATCAAAAGGCACTTGCATAAATAAGAGTAATTAAAACAAAATATAAAAACATTTAACTATTCTGAACTTAGAATATGAACGAAGAAATATTTGCAGTATTTTAGAAGAAAGTTTAGGAATACTTGCCTCAATTGATAACCCTCTGATCTTTAACTATCTGTCATAACACTAAATCCTGATGTATCTGTATTTCCATTGACAGGCTACTTGACCTTTCTTGTCATTCACCATTTCAGGTTTATATTTATTCTGAATCCACTCGTTTCATTACTACACGTAATCAGGCTTTACTTTTACAATCTATGTCTGGCCTTGAATGATTCGCACTATGTGTATCTATCATAAAAGATACCATTTAATTAACTAACAATATATAATTATCTAGTCTATAAGTTTATTCTTATCGTCTACCCGCTAGATAATAACAGATAAGGATCATCTTTAATCATATCTTATAAAGTTTAATAGACATGCGGACTCATAGTTCATATAATACATAAACACATGAGTTACATATCACATATTTCATATAACATATAACTCAGTTCGTCAAAACACTCGACTCGGTATGTTTAAAATTGAAATTGAGTCGAATTACAATTTTACGATAATTACGCGACTCAGAAATGTTTACAAAATTAAGCGGCCTTTCGAAATGAAAGATTTTATGTCTCGAAAGTTTTTTTAATGAAAGCATGATATTTTTCTGAGTCTAGACATCTTCGTTTCGTATTAAACGGACAAACAGTCTATTTAATACGGATTTTTGAACATTTTTCAGAATTAAAACGGGTCTCCGAATCATTTTATAATTATATAATAGGGTTCGAACATCCGAATGACTTTAAAATAATTTTATACTAATTATCGATCCTTGAAAATAATTTAAAATAATATTTTAAAGCTCGAAACTATTTTTCAGAAATTTTAAATCAAAAATAAATAATTAAATCTAATTAAATAATTAATTAAAATTAATTAATAACTAATTAAGTTAAATAATCAATTAATATTTAAATTAATTGACTAATTAAATAATTAATTATCAACTAAAATTAATTATTTAAATAATTTAGAAATATTTTTGAATTGAAAATATTTATCAAAATAATAAATAATGAGTTTGGTTTTTAAAATCAAAATTTTGAAATTAATAAAAGATTTTTCATTTATTTTTAAAAATACAATCCAAAAACACATTTTTAGAATCTGATTTGGGCAGAACATGATTAAAACCGGGTATCTTTCCTGGGTTGGATTCGGGTCACGAAGAACACCAAAAATCTGGCAACACTTCTGCAGACTCCGGCAGATGGCCGTATTTCCGGCCAAGCTCCGTTGAGCTTAAAACAATCTCGTTTGTCTCAGTTTTGAGTGCAACAACACACACATCGATCCCCCAACCCATGCAAATCCATACTAGCAACAATCAACTCTGGGTTCATCGATTCCGGCTAAAATACCATTAAATCCGGCCATGGTCGAGCTTTTTCCGGCAATATATCAAAATAACTGATTCCTCAACCAGACAACACGGTTTATATACGAAATCGAAGTTCAGGAATCGTGGAATCTATTTATATCAATCAAATCTGCAACAAGAACATCTAAAATCCATAAAAGTCCAAGTAAAAATGAAATAAACAAAAAGTAATAAAAACACGATTTCATCGAGTCAGCAATCGTTTGATACTAATAAATACATGAATCGATTGTAAATCACGTAAGGAAGTTATATCAATCATCAAAACGATCAGATAACCCCAGAATCAAAAACGCCCAATTTCAATTAAGAACATGCATACTATATAAACCCTAATTTCATTAATCGGATAATCCAACTCAATTTTCTATATGTTAATGAACTCCAAATTCATCATATAATATATCAAAATGACTAGGAAGAAACGATCTACATGTTTCTAGCATCAAATCACACAAACAACATCAAGAACAAAAATTCATATTTTAATTATCAAATAATTCGAATTAAAATAAATAAATAAGAAAATCACCTTGATTTCTGCATTAAAATGGTTGATTGATTCAGAAAGTACTTTTCGAGAGCTTCGATTTGATATATGGCACGTCCGAATCGGAGTTCGATAACGCCTTCGTTCGAGGGTTTGATTTTCAAGAACACGGTATTTTTAGGGGCTTTCTCTGCAAATTCTATATTTTTACTGATTGATTATGATTATACGAATAAAATGAAATAAGAAAAAGCTATTTATATTTATGGAATATTGGTTCATTTTGGATCGTATTGGATCGATAAATTAGTTACTTAGCCGCTAAGTAACTGCAAAAATGATCTGATTTGATATCTGTATTGGATAATTATCCAAACCGGGCTTTTTTATAAAACACTTTATACAAAAATAATGTAATATTATCCCGTCTTTCGAGAATACGGGTTTTGTTGCTTTATCGAAATGATTATCGTATCGAAAATTTTGCGCCGGCCGCCCACGGGTCAAACCGTAATCCGGATCGAAAAAGTTAAAACACAGAAAATGTCCGGAATTACCAGATTAGGGTAGTAATGAGTTTTCGGAAGAGTTTCGGGTTGTAAAAACGTAAAAATAGTTGAAGTTTGACAATTCCCGGCTTTATAAAATTATAAAATTAACGAGAGAATCTCGACTGGATATGATTGACGCACAACGTATCATCGTATCTTAATTCCTTAAATCACAATCGAATAGAGAAAATTTATTAACCTGGAGGTATCACCCGCATATTCTAACGCATATTATCATTTATTTTGGTTCCAAGGAGTTCTCATACATAGTTAACTGCAATGCTCTCCCTTGACGTCTATTCACATATAACGTCTATTCTGTTCTTTGTCATATTATCAGAAAGTCTTTGACATCTATGTCTTGCCTCATACTCTTGAAATAACTTGACTCCCTTGAGTTAATAATGTTTAGCCAAATTCCTCTCTTTTAGTTCTGCCTTACTTAATGCTCGTTCATTTATAAGTTGTTAGGTCACACACACTATAGAAGGGGGTGAATACAGTGTATAATACAATCAAATCGAACTTTAATATCTTAAGTAACAGAAAACAAACTTTATTGAAACAATAAACTCTGTTACAGTATGGAACTGTTACCTCTCAGTGATGAACAAATATCACGAGAGCTGCTAAGGTTACAATGAATAATCTTCTTGAATATAATAACACTTATAGTGTAAACCCTATGTCTGTGTTTATATACTACACAGTTACAAGATAATCACTAATTGATATGGAATATAATTCTGCTTCCTAAAATATATCAATCGGATATCTTTTCTTCCAAGTATTCCATTCTTCACGGAACTCCTTCTTCATGCATATCTCTTCTTATGTTTATCTCGATCTTCTTTCCTTTAATCAGCTACTGTCCTTATCTGAACGTCCTTCATCACTTAAGTTATGATATCTAACTTCTGATGATTATCTCCTGATAATATAAGTACTGATATCCTTAAGTCCTGACTTTCAGTATAAGTACTGATTGATGGTTAAGTACTGATTTGTCCTTTTAAGTAAGATCTGAAATCTAAACATAAATCATATGTCCTTTCTTTGATCACAATGCCTTTGAGTTTTGGAAGTGGCTTTTTACCAGAAGCTTCAGATTTAGATGTGACTTTCTCTGATTTAAGCCTGGCTTCTTCTTCCATTAAACTCTCCAAGTCCATTCCTGGATTTTCCTGAAGAAATAACTGTCTTGACATTTCCTCATCAAGATCTAAAAGTTCATCAGAACTTATCCTTTTACCAGTAGCAGAACTTATTCTTTTTCCAGTATCAGAACTTGTCCTGTGACTAGCATGTCTTGATGTGAATCATCTACCTTGACTATGACCTCTACCCATTCCAGAGCTTCCTCGATCATCTTTTCCATCATCCTTCCCTTTCCGTGTCTTGTCAGTCTTGCATTTGGACTTAATTACTTTCTCCCCCTTTTTGGTATCAGCAGGTAATAGAAGAGAGACAAGCAATTCCACTGAAGATTGGATTTCATTAAGTTGTGATTGCTGAGAAGCTTGATTTTTCAGAATATCATCAATCTGAGCTTGTTGATTATCTTGAGTCTTCTCAATATAAGCAATCCTGTCAATGGTAGGTTGGAAGAACTTTTTCTTATCAATCTTGTGAACTTGTTCTTGCTTCATTAGTTCTTCCCTTAAGAGATGTAACTCTGCATGAGTATTTGAATGAAGACCTTGTAAATGTTTAGTACTCAATGCAGTGACTCTAAGCTGTGTTTTGAAATCATCAGTATTTAACATCTCATCAGCTTTTGTCAATTGCTCGGCCAGATTCTGTGCAGTTGGAACACAGGTGACTGAGTTCCATTCCTTAGTCCACTCCTATCCTGCAGGAGTTTCACTCCAAGGCACTGGTGCTTCTCTGGTAACAAACTTCTTAATAAGTTCAGACTTAAGAGTAGTTTGTTGAGGAGCATGTCCTGAAGGACCTGCTACATCAGCATCTGCATTTGTAGCAGCATCACCAGTATCTCCAGCATTTGCAGCATCAGAACTTACAGAATCAGTATCTTCTGATAAAACAACAGTGTGAATAGCAATGGAGGCTTCAACATCCTCTAGTTACGGATCTGGTTTTAAGTTCTGATCAACAGCCATATCCTAATGCTCACCTAAAGTCTGAGCATCAACATCTTGATGCAGAGAAGGTGTTGTAGATAACTCTGGAGTTTGAATAGCATCAGTAACAGGTGTTGTTGAAGGATTAGTTGCTGTTGGAGCTTCTAAGAGAATTACGTCAGGCACAACCAAGTTTTGAACATCAATATCAGCACTTGTGCCTGGATCAACAGGAGACACAGATGGTGTGTTAGCCTTTTCAGAAACAGCTTCCTTAGATGGAGTTGATGGAGAAGAAATGACTGTAGCAAATTCCTTGTCTTGTGAGATCAGAGATTCCTGACCCCCTTCCTTAGCTGCTTCCTCTTCATCATTTGAAACTGGCCTTTTTGCCCTCTGTTTCTTGTATCTCGTTGTTGATTTGGATTCCTTGGGAGTTTCAGGAACTGTCATTCTTCTAAGCCTTTTGAGAAGCCTAGATCCCCCAATTCCAGAATCCTTCTGAGAAGTCTTTTTCTCAGCTTCACCTACAACAGGTTCTGAAGAAGGAACCTGGTCCTCAGTATCAGATTCATCTCTCAAGGCAATCCTCCTTCTCTTTTGAGGTGTTTGAGGAACAGTCTTTGTCCTCTTTGGCTTGGAGGATGAAGGCTTCACAGTAGGTGCTGAGGATGAGGGTTGAACAGTCTGTGAAGTGGAGAGATAGGATTTGAGATATTTCCTGAGGGTAGGTTGAGTAGAATGAGTGGTAGGTGCTGAGGATGATGGTTTTTGAGTGTTTGTTGTTGGTTGGACATCAGAGTAAACAGATCTATAAGTATCAGGATCAGCATTTACTAGGATATGTTTTACAGACACAAAGGAATTTAATGCTGATAGGTAGAATTAATTCTACTTCATCTCCCCAGACTTGGAAAAAGAATAACATTCATTGGAAAGAGAAAACATGGTTTAATGCGCACAAGTAACAAGTAAAAGTAGACTGTTCAAGTACGAATACCATTAACCCTAACCATAGTGACTATTAATCTTCCACTTCAACATATTCTAGTTTGAACCGAGACTGTTATCAAATTTTATCCACAGATAAGTCAAGTAAAGAATTTATACTGTAATATCAGAACTTAGACTTATATCAGAACTTAACAGTCATCAGAACATAATTTCTTAACTCGAAAAAGGAATGCTTATCTGAGTAAATCCTCATACAAGTTCTGAGTTATACTCTTCAGAACTTAATCTTCAGAATATGCAACCAGAACTTGTCCTCAGAATTAGTGCAAGGTGACACAATGACTATTTATCTAAAACAACATAGACCACCACAGTAATTTTCATCATTCAGATGGAGTGATTAGTGTGTGCATCAAGCTAAATAGCAGACAAAGAGTAAAGTCTGATTCACTTCAGTACATCTTAGAAATAAGGCATAACTAAAATTTTGCTAAAGAGCTGTCATTATCCTGAAACCTACTGATGAATGAGTTCATGCTTGAGTCCACCTCAACTTTTTTTTGTGCTAATTTTATGCATCTTTTTAAATTCTATTTTACAGTGGCTTCTCAGTGTAAGTGAGTCACGACTGCTTATCAGAATTTATGCTATTATCAGAGTATTTCTCCAGTAATCATAGAGTGTGAAAAGTCACCAAGAAAATATTTTGCTTTTCTAATACATATTTACTTAATACCAGCAATGCACTTGGGTCGTCCCTTCCACATTTTTACTCTAGATCTCAAAGGAGTACATGATTTTATTCTTTGATCCTTTTGGTTTTTCTTTTGATAAGTGAGGTTTATCAGCACTTAGTACATTCAACAGTTTTACTAGTATCAGAACTTAACAGATGAGTAGCATTATTCTAATTTATGACTTAGTAATAAGATAAATAAAGTAAACTCAACTAAGCTCAATTATCAGAATTTGCTTGTGTCATAAAATTTCCACAGAAATAATTACTTCTTACATGGGATCATTTGTTTATTGAAGACTACTAGGTCAGTATCTAGCACAGTTATCCTCATAGGATTGAATATTTACTTAAACATACATATCACGTATCAGAGTTTAGAAACATATATCAGACAACAATCAATACTTAAACGCATATTTCAATTAATCACAGAATACACAAAGAGACTACATTCTATAAATACTGATCATAAAGTCTGATGCATCAGAACAAAACTAGGCAGATTTAGAAAAAGAACCTAAAATTATTCCAAGTTCATTTACCAATCTTGTAAAAGTGGCTTCACACAGTGGTTTTGTGAAGATATCTGCTAGTTGTTGATCTGTTGGAACAAAGTGCAATTCCACTGTACCTTCATCCACATGTTCCCTTATGAAGTGGTACCTGATGCTGATGTGCTTTGTCATAGAGTGTTGAACTGGATTACCTGTCATAGCAATAGCACTTTGATTATTACAGTAAATAGGGATTTTAAAATATGTTAACCCATAATCCAGTAACTGATTCTTCATCCAAAGAATCTGAGCACAACAGCTTCCTGCAGCAATATACTCTGCTTCTGCAGTTGATGTGGAAATTGACTTTTATTTCTTGCTGAACCAAGAAACCAATCTGCCTCCAAGGAATTGGCAGCTTCCACTTGTTCTTTTCCTGTCAATTTTGCAACCTGCAAAATCTGCATCTGAGTAACCTATTAGTTTAAAATCTGATTCTCTAGGATACCACAATCCCAGATCAGCTGTTCCTTTAAGATACTTAAAAATTCTTTTCACAGCTGTTAAGTGAGGTTCTCTTGGATCTGCTTGAAATCTTGCACAAAGACAGGTAGCATACATGATATCAGGTCTACTAGCAGTTAGATAGAGTAGAGAGCCAATCATACCTCTGTAATCAGTAATATATACTGATTTACCAGTATCCTTATCCAGTTTTGTTGCAGTGGCCATTGGTGTGGATGCACTTGAACAATCTTGCATTCCAAATTTCTTCAGCAAGTTTCTGGTGTACTTAGTTTGACAAATAAAAGTGCCTTCTTCATTCTGCTTGACTTGAAGGCCCAGAAAATAGCTAAGTTCTCCCATCATACTCATCTGATATCTTGACTGCATCAGTTTGGCAAACTTCTTGCAAAGTCTGTCATTTATAGACCCAAAAATGATATCATCAACATAAATCTGGACCAGAAGTAAGTCCTTTCCATGGTTGAGGTAGAACAGTGTTTTGTCTATTGTTCCTCTGTTGAATCCACTTTCCAGAAGAAACTGAGCTTAAGTCTCATACCATGCTCTAGGAGCTTGCCTAAGTCCATAAAGTGCTTTATCAAGCCTGTAGACATAATCTGGATGTTTGGAATCTACAAATCCTGGAGGTTGTTCAACATATACTTCCTCCTCCAATTCTCCATTGAGAAAAGCACTTTTCATATCCATTTGAAAGACAGTAAACTTTTTGTGAGCAGCATAAGCCAAAAATATCCTTATGGCTTCTAACCTAGCAACTGGTGCAAATGTTTCATCATAATCAATTCCCTCCTGTTGAGAATATCCTTTTGCAACCAGCCTTGCCTTATTCCTTGTAATTATGCCATCACTGTCAGTTTTGTTTCTGAATACCCACTTTGTACCAACAACAGATCTATTCTTTGGTCTTGGCACTAGGGTCCAGACTTTGTTTCTTTCAAATTCATTCAACTCTTCCTGCATTGCTTGCACCCAATCAGCATCTTGAAGAGCTTCTTCCACTTTTTTTGGCTCAGTCTGAGAGAGAAAAGAATTGTAAAGACATTCATTTGAAGTACCTGTTCTAGTTCTGACACCTGCATCAGGATTTCCAATTATCAAATCAGGTGTATGTGATTTTGTGCACTTCCTTGCAGATGGAAGGTTTTCTCTAGAACTAGATGCTCCCCCATGATCCATGCTGTCTTCAATTTCATTTTCTGATGCTCCCCCTGAAACTATGCTCTCTGAGTTGGATTCTTCAGAATTTAGATTTTCAGCACTAGCAGAATTTGGCTTATCAGAACTTGACGAATCAGAACTTGAAGAGCCAGATGTATGTTCTGATGTTTCTTGAGATGTGGTAAGATCTTGAGTATGCTCCCCCTGCATAGGTGCATCTTCTTTTGACGTAGTCACCACAGTTTCAATAACATCAGAGTTTAATTCATCAGAGTTTACAGTATCAGGACTTAGACTGTCAGGATTTTCAGTATCAGAATTTGAGTCTTCATTTTCAAATCTCAGCTGATCATGGTCAATGAAATCTTCAAGACCAGTAATCTTCTTGTCATCAAAAGAGACATTGATAGATTCCATGACCACTTTTGTTCTCAAATTATAGACTCTGAAGGCTTTTGTGGAAAGTGGATATCCAACAAAGATTCCTTCATCAGCTTTTAGATCAAACTTGGATAGCTGTTCAGGATGAGTCTTGAGAACAAAACACTTGCATCCAAATACATGAAAGTATTTCAGATTTGGCTTCTTTTTCTTCACCATCTCATATGGTGTTTTTCCATGCTTGTTAATGAGTGTTGCATTTTGAGTAAAACAAGCAGTCTGCACAGCTTCAGCCCAGAAATAGGTTGGAAGCTTTGCTTCTTCAAGCATTGTACGTGCAGCTTCAATGAGAGTTCTATTCTTCCTTTCAACAACTCCATTTTGCTGTGGAGTTCCAGGAGCAGAGAATTCCTGCTTGATTCCATAGTTTTTGCAGAACTCTTCCATTATTAAATTCTTGAACTCAGTGCCATTATCACTCCTTAAGATTTTCACAGAATCTTTGACCAATTTATCCAGATGTTTGACATAATCAATCAAGATAGATGTAGTTTCACTTTTTGTGTGCAAGAAATACACCCATGTGTATCTGGTGAACTCATCCACTATGACCAACACATATTTCTTCTTTGCAATAGACATGACATTCACTGGACCAAATAGATCAACATGTAGTAGATGATAAGGCTCAAGAATTGATGATTCAGTCTTGCTCTTAAATGAAGATTTTCTTTGTTTGGCTTTCTGACAGAAATCACAAAGGCCATCAGGAGCAAATACTGACTTTGGCAGTCCTCTCACAAGATCTTTCTTGACTAGTTCATTTATATTGTTAAAATTTAAATGAGAGAGTCTCTTGTGCCAATTCCAGCTTTCTTCAATTGATGCTCTACTCATCAGACAAATTGCAGAACCATCAGTATTTGTTGAAAGCTTAGCTTCATAAATGTTACCACGCCTGTATCCTTTCAAAACAACTTTGCCTTTAGATTTATTCACAATTTCACAGTGTTCTTCAAAGAAATCAACATGATAACCTCTGTCACAGATTTGACTTATACTCAGCAGATTGTGTTTAAGTCCTGAGACCAGAGCTACTTCTTTAATTATGATATTCCCAAGATTGATATTGCCATATCCCAATGTTTTTCCAATGTTGCCATCTCCATAAGAAACACTTGGGCCAGCCTTCTCCACAAAGTCTGATAGCAGGGCCTTATTTCCAGTCATATGTCCTGAACATCCACTGTCCAGAACTAGAATGTTTTTCCTGTTGCCCTGCAATCACAAAGACCACTAATTATTAGTTTTAAGGACCCGGACTTGCTTGGATCCTTTGGTCTTATTAAGTTTGTTAACATTTGCAGCGGATTTGGCATCAGAGTTTATGTTAACATTTTTCTTATCAGAACTTACACTATCAGACTTTGAATCAGAATTTACACTAGAAGGAACAATGGAAACTTTCTTCAAAGAAGGTTTTATTTGATAATAATCATAGTACAAACTATGATATTCCTTACAAGTATAGATGGAATGCCATAAACTACCACAATGAAAACAAGGATTTTGTGGTTTGTATCTAACAGACTGACTCCTAACTCCTGATTTTGAAGGTAAGGAGTTAATATTCTTATTCTTCCTGCAAAAAGAAGCCAGATGGTTAGAACTTCCACAGTTATGACATGTTTTCCTAGGAGCATCAGGAAGAGATTTATAATCATTGCTTTTATTCACACCTTCCTTTCCATTTCTATTTTTCCTAGGTAATTTTACCTTGTTTGCATTCTTAACATCTTTCAGCTTATGCTTAAGCTGCTTCTTTGTCATTAAGCTTATGTTTACTTCAGTTGTCTTTTCCTGTTTTAATTTGTCAGAAGTTAATTCCTCTTTAACTTCTGATTTCTCATTTTCAGACTTTACAGTTACAAACTTAACAGGTTTTAACTTTGGCTTTTGCTTAACAATAGGCTTAATTTCTTCAGTTCCTTTATCATTCTTATCCTCTCCATAACCTAAGCCCTCTTTCCAGTTTCCACTACTTAGCAAATTTAGAGTTGTTTTTCCAGAGTTAGTCCAAGTCCTGATAATCTCTCTTTCCTTTTCTAACTCAGTTTTTAGAGATTCATTCATTTTTAGCACTTCATCCCTAACATAAAAAGCATCATCTCTATCCTTCTGAGTTTGATGGAACATGACTAACTCTTTTTCTAAGAAATCATTTCTTTTCTTAAAAGCAAGATTTTCAGAAGTTAATCTTTCACATGTTAAAGTTTGATCTCTATAACTAACAAACATGGTTTTAAGATATCTTCTCAACTCATTAATATCATCAGTATGAAAAGCATAAGTAGTCTGAGGTACCTTTGTTTCAGCAGCTTCAGAACTGCTCTCAACACTTTCTTTATCAGCATTTGCCATCAATGCATAGTTCTCCTCACTTTCAGAGTCTGAGGTGTCTGTCCAGCTTTTCTGCTTTGTGACAAGAGCCTTGCCTTTGTCACCCTTTACCTTCTTGCAATCAGGAGATATGTGGCCTTTCTCACCACAGTTATAGCATTTAACATTGGTATAATCTCCTCTGTCAGACTTTCCTCCTCTGCCTTCAGATCTTCTGAAATTCTTCTTATCAGAACTTATGCCTTTCCTGGAAAACTTCTTTCCCTTCCTGAACTTCCTGTATGCAATCTTTGTGATTCCTTTCACCATAAGAGCACATAGTTTCATCATCTCCTCATCAACATCAGTCTTAGGCAAGCTTTCAGAATCTGAGTCATCATCACTTTCAGAACTTGATGACTCAGTTTCAGACTTTATGAAAAGAGCTTTACCCTTGTCTTTCCTTGAGGAAGCTGCTTTGGGGGATTCTTCTTCAGCCTTAAGAGCAATTATCCTTGACTTTCCTCCTTTCCTCTTGCTTCTTTGTTCCATCTCAAGTTCATGAGTCTTGAGCATTCCATAGATTTCATCAAGCGTTGTTTCATCAAGATTGTAGTTGTCTCTTATTGTCGTTGCCTTCAAATCCCAGCATTCAGGAAGAGCTAACAGGAATTTAAGGTTTGAATCTTCAAGATCATACTCTTTATTAACCAATGACAAATCATTCAAAAGTTTGACAAATCTATCATATAAATCATTCAATGACTCATTAGTCTTTGAGTCAAAATGTTCATACTCTTGAGTGAGTATTGTCTTCCTATTCTTCTTAATTGTGTCAGTTCCCTGACACCTTGTTTCCAGAGCATCCCATATCTCCTTAGCAGTCTTGCAGTTGATTACCCTGTTTGACATTACATTATCAATGGCACTATGCAGTAAGTGTCGTACCTTAGCATCCTTAGCAATTGATGCTATATCTTCAGCAGTATAATCACTCTTCTCCTTTGGTATGGTCTTTGTTGCTTTACCTGCAACTGTAACAATGAGCTTGGTTGGTTTGTGAGGCCCTTCCTTGATTCTATCAAGGTATTCTGGATCTGTTGCTTCCAGGAACATGGTCATCCTTACCTTTCATATGGGATATTCAGATGGTCTCAGTATGGGAACTCTGATAGTCTCATACCGACTTTGGATTTGTGTCTTTGGAGGTTCTTCAGTTTTTGTAGGCTTAGTTGGAGTTTCTGTGTCAGACATGATTGTGTTTGGATCTTTAACTATATGTGTGTTAACATATTAGCTCTGATACCACTTGTTAGGTCACACACACTGTAGAGGGGGGTGAATACAGTGTATAATATAATCAAATTGAACTTTAATATCTTAAGTAACAGAAAACAAACTTTATTGAAACAATAAACTCTGTTACAGTATGGAACTGTTACCTCTCAGTGATGAACAAATATCACGAGAGCTGCTAGGGTTACAATGAATAATCTTCTTGAATATAATAACACTTATAGTGTAAACCCTATGTTTGTGTTTTTATACTACACAGTTACAAGATAATCGCTAATTGATATGAAATATAATTTTGCATCCTAAAATATATCAATCAGATATCTTTTCTTCCAAGTATTCCATTCTTCACGGAACTCCTTCTTCATGCATATCTCTTCTTATGTTTATCTCAATCTTCTTTCCTTTAATCAGCTATTGTCCTTATCTGAACGTCCTTCAGCACTTAAGTTCTGATATCTAACTTCTGATGATTATCTCCTGATAATATAAGTACTGATATCCTTAAGTCCTGACTTTCAGTATAAGTACTGATTGATGGTTAAGTACTGATTTGTCCTTTTAAGTAAGATCTGAAATCTAAACATAAATCATATTAGCCATGATATTATCAAATATATCTAACATAAGTGGTATGTACTGTTCTGGTTCGACATAATTCACCGTATTCTAAATATTTCTGTCAAATCTCCAATCAAATAGTATTGATCATTCACAATCAATTCCTGCATCTGATGACATACCACCTTTTCTTCAAGCAACAACTAACCCACTTATTGGACAAGTTGTTCATTAATAAAAGAGAATGACTAGGTTTGGGATAACCTATCAATAATGATTCAACTGATGTTTTCTCCCACTTTCTTTTCATATCTGGGCACTAGATAACTCTGTTAGCCCTCGGTACTTAATCGTAGGGATGCATTCCTTATCTCAATTTACTAATGTTTCATCAAATTCTTCAATTTACTTCTATCCAGAAATATTAGATTAAGTAATAATATCAATTAATTCCAATCCAAACTTGAACAGATAGCACACCATAATCTTCTTGTAGCAGTATCACTTATTCCTCAGGTAAAGTATTCGTTAATAAAAGAATGGTTAGGTTTAGTTAACCTATCCTGAATAATTTAAATAACGTTTGCTTCATCTCCGGTTTTCAAGTGATTCTCTATATCGCCCCTTAACGAATTATACTCACTTTGAAAAGGTTATGGTAGTAGGTTCACCCTCTGACGCTGGCTTTAATTCTTCAATAAATATGACATTTACTTATATGTCCTTCTATTTCCATTCTTATGCCATGTCAATCAATACCTTCGTTTGAATTTCCATATCTAATCATAGTCTTAGAATGAATTTCCTATCTCCCAATATGGCCTTTCACTTTATTCCTTACATTAGCTCTGGCACCCTGACGTTCATAACTTATTTATATCCTGGACAATCTTATAAAATTTCTTTATCATCTTTTTGATTCCACTTTCCTTTCTAGTCAAGTTCTCCATTCTCATGACTCATTGTCTCTTCTTAACATAAGCGATTCCTTCTTTCTAATTGTAATGATTTGGTTATTATTAGATAAGCCATTATGTGGCTAATACTGGAATAAAAGCTTTCTATAATTATTTGAATTTTTGTCGACCGAACTATCAAAACCCATTGTCTTCTACTTCCTTAATCTTACTTACACAATCACTAATCGCACAACTTTCATTTTTAATCCACTCCCACTATTCTCTGTCACAACTTTGGCTTCTTCGCATTGAAGATATGTTTCAGATTATCAAGGTCTATGCCCGTTATACATCGTCTTTCCTACATAATCAAACATCTCCCTCTTTAACTCACATGCTAACATTGTCAGCTTATATCATACATCAAATACTTGTATTCGCGAGTCCTCCGGTATTTTGGAATAATTCTTATTACATTGTCATTCTATATTGATATACCTCCAAATCCTTTAATAAAATTTTATTGCAGATGATAAAATTTTTTTGATCGTCTAACAACATCCATATTGGCGTAGTGAAGGGTTTTTAGCACATAAACGCAACGAAAACGTAAATTTAAATCTTAAAAAAAAAACCAAACCCTCCGCAGGATCCATGCGAAAAATAATATTTAATTCGTAGTTCAGTATGTTTACCTTATGAAGCTTTACGTTAATGGAAAGATGGAGGTCTTTAATGGCGATCAAAAATGATGAACGGAGATCCTTAGCAGCTGCTCCTCAAGTGTGAAGCACTCCACCGGTATCCACCAAGAAAACGATGTAATGAAGGAGGAGGAGATGGAGAGAATTAGGATTTTGTAAATCTTTTTGATTGAGGCAAAAATAGGGTCTATAATAGTATATTTATAGGCAAAATTTTCAGCTGAAAATTTTCCCATAAAATATTATTATTATTAACCCTTTATTATTCTCACTAATAATTAAAACACCTTTTAATTATTAATCCTTTTTCTAAACACTTTAGAAATAATTCTCTCACTTGATTTAATTTCCAAAAATTAAATTCTTAATTAATAATATTAAGAACTTTTTCTTAATTAATTTATAATCAATTAAATCTCATTTAATCAATTATTAAATTTGCCAATTAATTATTTATTTCATAAATAAATAATTATCAGCCATTATTAATTGATTTCTCCACCATTAAATCATTCTCTTTTATGGTGTGACCCTGTAGGTTCAATATTAAGCTGGTACTAGAAATAAATAATAATAAAACTATTTTATCATTATTTATATAAATTCTCTAATTCATTAAATATGATTAATTAATTAATCATATTTATTCTACATCGTGAGGGATACTTCTCAGCATATCACGACTACCCGGATAATACGAATTAACTGCTTAGAATACCAACAACCTATCCAGTGAGTAGTTACCGTACAATTAATTTCTTCTACCCTGCAATGTCATGATTAAATACAAGGCATGAAACTTGTATAAAGCTTATGTTATTTAATCACTTGCTTTCCCATTCACTATGCTTTGTTCTATTTAATGTAAATTAGAAACTCCTTTCCAATTTCATTCACTCTGGCCAGAGATTCCTGAACTAACATAAGTGGATCAGCATTGAACATTCTCTTCCTAAACTGGAAGGGGTAGATCCATTATTGATCATACATTATCTTCGTGTACAAATTCCTATACGCAGTAGAGCCCTTATAATTGTCCCTTGAGACTAAGAACTAAACCAAAGCATAGTTCAGTGTACACAAGATGACTATGATGACCTCAAGTCTAAGGATACTTGTACAACTATCACTATATGAACAACTGCTGACACGTGAGTGAACTCCATCAGTTGTTCAGCTGGGCGAGTCATGTTCAGTGAACTTATTCTATAATAAGCACCTACATACTAGCTATAGTGTCACCACACAAATGTCTATGAGAACAGACATCCTTCATAACGAAGCAAGCATAGTATGTACCGATCTTTGCGGATTATTAATTACCAGTTAGTAATCCTACGACCAGGAACTATTTAAGTTTAGATTTATCATCTTTTAGGTCTCATTATTATGATCTCATCACAATCCATAAAAAGCTTTACTCTAAACTGTGGTATATCTTATTTAAATATTTAAATAGATAGAGCCCGCAATAAAAACAAAACAAGTCTTTTATTAATATTAATGAAATCAAAACATATTACATAAAAGTTATTCATAAATCCTCATACATGATTGGACTTAGGACATATCTCTTTCAATCTCCCACTTGTACTAAAGCCAATCACTCTGGTATCTAATACCCATCTTGTCTTTATGACGATCAAAGTGACTCTGAGAAAGTGGCTTTGTGAGTGGGTCTGCTACGTTGTTATGTGTGTCAACTCTCTCGACGTTGACATCTCCTCTATTTTCAAATCAGATTCACCACCAAAAACAAGAAAAATGTCCTGAGTCCTTCGCAAGTACTTAAGGATGTTTTTCACTGCTTTCCAATGGTCTTCACCTGGATTGGACTGATATCTGCTCGTCACACTAATTGAATAAGCAACATCAGGCCTTGTACACAATATCGTGTACATGATAGATCATATTGCTGAAGCATAAGGAATCTTACTCATACGCTCTCTTTCC
Organism: Apium graveolens; assembly: GCF_009905375.1. Classification (NCBI taxonomy): domain Eukaryota; kingdom Viridiplantae; phylum Streptophyta; class Magnoliopsida; order Apiales; family Apiaceae; genus Apium; species Apium graveolens. The sequence continues at coordinate 248,560,334 of NC_133652.1, forward strand.
TCAGGTGTCTTAGGAGACATTTTTTCGGAAAGGGACACTCCATGGCTCATCGGTATGAGACCTCTTTTGGAGTTTTCCATGCTAAACCTTTGAAGCACTTTCTGGATGTATGTACCCTGGGTAAGACCTATCATTCTTCTAGATCTATCTCTATAGATCTTCATACCGAGAATGTAGGATGCTTCTCCCAAGTCCTTCATGGTGAATTTCTTTGATAGCCATACTTTGACTGATTGTAGCATCGGTATATCATTTCCTATAAGAAGTATGTCATCCACATACAATACAAGAAATGTTACCGCGCTCCCACTAACCTTCTTGTAGACACATGGTTCATCTATGTTTTTGATAAAACCAAACTCTTTGATTGTCTCATCAAAACGGATGTTCCATCTATGAGAAGCTTGCCTTAAACCATATATGGTTCGCAGCATCTTACACAATAGGTGTTTATTTCCCTTAAAAGAAAACCCTCTGGCTGTGTCATATACACTTCCTCCTCAAGTTCCCCATTGGGGAAGGCCGTTTTCAATGCCAGATCTCATAGTCGTAGTAAGCAGCAACTCGTAGTAAGCAGCAATCGCAAGTAAAATCCGAATTGATTTTAACAGGGCTACAGGCGAAAAAGTTTCATCAAAGTCAATCCCTTGCCTTTGTTTGAATCCTTTTGCCACAAGCCTGGCCTTATAGGTCTCCACCTGGCCATCTGCTCCAATCTTTCTTTTGTATACCCACTTGACCCAAATAGGCTTAACACCTTCAGGCGCCTCAACCAGAGTCCATACTTGGTTGGTATACATAGATTCCATTTCGGATTTCATGGCACTATGCCATTTCTCTGAGTCAACACTACTCATAGCCTCATTATAGGTCACAGGGTCGTCATCATCAATGATTGACAACTCATTGTCATTCTTAATGACAAGGCCATAATACCTCTCAGGTTGGCGAGACACTCTCCCTGTCCTACGAATGGGTTGTTCCACAGAAGGTTGTTCAGTCTGAACAGGTGTTTCCACTTGATCCATAGTAGTTTGTGCTTCTTGAACTTCATCAAGTTCAATTTTGCTCCCACTGTTTCCTTCAAGGATAAACTCCTTTTCCAAGAAGGTGGCATGTCCGGAGACAAACACCCGATGATCGGTGTAAAAGTAATACCCCAAAGTCTCTTTAGGATATCCCACAAAATTACATTTTTCGGATCGAGATTCCAGCTTATCTGGGTCAACTTTCTTGACATAAGCTGGACATCCCCAAATCTTAACGTGTTTAAGACTCGGTTTCCTTTCTTTCCATATCACATATGGTGTTTGAGGAACAGATTTGGAAGGCACCTTATTCAGTAAATATGTTGAGGTTTCCAATGCATAACCCCATAGGAATACTGGAAGATTCGCATAGCTCATCATGGACCGAACCATGTCTAACAAAGTTCGATTTCTCCTTTCAGATACCCCATTCAACTGTGGAGTATATGGAGGAGTCCACTGGGAGACTATACCATTTTCTTTGAGATAATCTAGAAACTCTTCATTCAAGTATTCACCACCTCGATCTGATCGAAGAGTTATAATACTGTGTTTGGTTTGTTTCTCCACTTCATGTTTATATTCTTTGAACTTTTCAAAGGCTTCAGACTTGTGTTTCATCAAATACACATATCCGAATCTAGATATATCATCTATGAAAGTAATGAAGTATGAAAATCCACCCATGGCTTGCGTAGACATTGGTCCATATACATCTGTGTGTACCAATCCTAGCAAATCTACAGCCCTCTCTCCATGTCCACTAAATGGAGATTTGGCCATTTTACCCAATAGACAAGAGTCGTATGTAGGATATGATTCAAAATCAAAGGGGTCAAGTAACCCTTCCTTATGTAATGTCCGCAGTCTATTTTCACTATATGACCTAGCCTACAGTGCCATAAATAGGTCATATTTTCATCATCTCATTTTCTTTTATTAGTTTGTTCAATCTGAAGTAAATCATGCTCTACGTCACATACATACAGACCATTATTTAAAATGCCACATCCAAAAAGAACATTATCTCTAAGGATAGAACATTCATTATTATTAATAATAAATGAAAAACCATGCACATCCAACATAGGAATAGAAACAATATTCCTCACAATAGAGGGAATGTAATAACAATTATTCAAAATAATAGTCTTGCCCGTAGGCATATGTAAACTAAATGATCCTACAGATATGGCCGCAACCCTTGCTCCATTGCCCATACGTAGAATCACCTCATCTTTTTCAAGAGTCCTACTTCCCTTTAGTCCTTGCAACGAATTGCAAATATGAGAACCACAGGCGGTATCTAATACCCAATTAGAAATTTAACCTAGTGACATATTAACTTCAATCATGAACATGCCTGAATCAGAAGCGGTAGTCTTACTACCCTTCTTCTTCTTCAATTCTGCAAGGTAAACCTTGCAGTTCCTCTTCCAGTGCCGCAACTTGTTACAGTGAAAACAAACAGCTAAATTAGGACCAGTCAACTTTTGAGCATCTAGTATGCTCCGGAGTGATAGTGCAGAAGACATGATGAATATAGTAAATCTGTAAATGATAAACACATAACAACACTTAGCAAATATTCAATTTCATTTCAAAACACTATATGAATCGGGTCTTTATTCATAACTGTCTCCCACTAGTTTATCTAATTTTTTCAACCCCGTAAGTGAAAATTAAGCATTCATAATGCTAGTGGGAATAGGGATCCTACATTCCATCACACAACCTCGGCTGTGGTATGAAACGTCATGTGATGTTCAATAGGCAGACAACTCTTGTCAATTACATCTTATGTTATTCCCTAATAAAACTTTAGCCTCTTGAATAATTGAGTCACGGCTGTAGCACGACAAACTCAATATTCTAAGTCAAGTCTAACCCAACATTTCATACAATTGAATCAGTCTCCAACGGCCCACGGCTGTAGCACGTACCGACCTTTAGATTCTAATTCAATGTACACATCTCTATGTAATAGACAAGTATTTCTTATTATGAAATCAAAGCCCGCGGCTGTAGCACGAAACGACAATGATTTAAAAATAAGAACCACTTTCTACCATGTTGGAAGGCTATGACCTACACAAGCCCGTTGTGTCATTGGCCAATTACTACTTGATATTATTTAATTTTAGAGGGATTATATTACGTTACAATCATAATCATATTATAAAGAGATTCTTCCTTTTAAATTAAATATTTCAAATCAATAATCGATAATCAGATGATTCCCAGATCGGGTGGAGCATTGTCAAGAGGCGTCACTTAATAACCCTTTCTTACAGATAGAAATCTGTTGTTGACAGAATCATCCTTTCTCTCAATATTGAAAATTCATATTCAATTACGTGTTTCATAAACACAAGAATCTCATGATCGTATTTATAATATTTATTGTTAAGGCAAGAAACGATTCATATTCTAGATTTTCTAGAACACGCCTTATATTGATTTAAGTTCACCTAAATCTATCATTGCATGGTAAACATAGGCATATATCTCATATATAAAATTAAATAAACAAGTAAATGTAAAGTGCAATAAAGTAAATATGTTTGGTTATGGCCCCATCCTATGTGATCTTTATCAAGCTCATGATAAAGATCAAAGTCAATCTAATATGGTGATGGAAAAAAATACAACTACTTATTACATACGTCTTCTTCTTTGTTTAGACTTCTTGTATGCCTCGTCTTCTTCTTTGTATCACCTCCATTGGATAGCCTTCTTGAGTCTTCAATTACATTACATAGATTTAAAGTAAAACTAATCTAATGAACTTACAAGAATAACTCGAGTTACATTCGAGATTTATGATTACAAAGATTGACGACATGCAAGTCGTATTTAAAACCAAAACCAAAACCATTACACTAAGGTCGAAAGGCCATAACCAACCACCATGCTCATACAACACATAAAAGCATGTTAAAACACATAATCTGATCTTAACATATCATATTATCTATGATCTAATCATAAAAAAAATATGACAAAAATCAGAAAAATCAGAATCAAATCAGAAAAACAAGAATCACTGTTTAGGGGCAGTAAACGACGTCAAACGCCTTACAGACGAGTCGTTGATAGCTTTGGCTATCTGTTTTGTTCAGACGCTCATTTACCTATGGAATAGGGTATTCGTTTGCGTAAATCGGGCACCAGGCCCAGATTTCAGCAAATCTGCAGCAGCCAATTCAGAATCCGTATCTAATATGATTCTCATAATTAGAACAAACATAAATCATGTATATATCAGTATATATACAAATTACATAATCATCTTATGATTATACAACTCATATGAATATCATATATTCAAAACCATACATATATAAGCATATTATATCAACATCAAATCATGGTGAATCACGTACATGTTCATATATCGAAAACAGTTAAACACATAAACGAATTAAAAACTTTTCGCAAGTAGCTCTGATGCCATTGAAGGGTTTTTAGCACATAAACGCAATGAAAATGTAAATTTAAATCTTAAAAAAAAAAACCAAACCCTCCGCAGGATCCATGCGAAAAATAATATTTAATTCGTAGTTCAGTATGTTTACCTTAAAAAGCTTTACGTTAATGGAAAGATGGAGGTCTTTAATGGCGATCCAAAAATGATAAACGAAGATCTTTAGCAGCTGCTCCTCAAGTGTGAAGCACTCCACCGGTATCCACCAAGAAAACGATGTAATGAAGGAGGAGGAGATGGAGAGAATTAGGGTTTTGTAAATCTTTTTGGTTGAGGCAAAAATTGGGTCAATAATAGTATATTTATAGGCAAAATTTTCAGCTGAAAATTTTCCCATAAAATATTATTATTATTAACCCTTTATTATTCTCACTAATAATTAAAACACCTTTTAATTATTAATCCTTTTTCTAAACGCTTTAGAAATAATTCTCTCACTTGATTTAATTTCCAAAAATTAAATTCTTAATTAATAATATTAAGAACTTTTTCTTAATTAATTTATAATCAATTAAATCTCATTTAATCAATTATTAAATTTTCCAATTAATTATTTATTTCATAAATAAATAATTATCAGCCATTATTAATTAATTTCTCCACCATTAAATCATTCTCTTTTATGGTGTGACCTTGTAGGTTCAGTATTAAGCCGGTAGTTGAAATAAATAATAATAAAACTATTTTATCATTATTTATATAAATTCTCTAATTCATTAAATATGATTAATTAATTAATCATATTTATTCTACATCGTGAGGGATACTTCTCAGCATATCGCGACTATCCGGATAATACGAATTCACTACTTAGAATACCAAGAACCTATTCGGTGAGTAGTTACCGTACAATTAATTTCTTTTACCCTGCAATGTCACGATTAAATACAAGGCATGGAACTTGTGTCAAGCCTATCTTATTTTATCACTTGCTTTCCCATTCACTATGCTTAGTTCTATTTAATGTAAATTAGAAACTCCTTTCTAATTTCATTCACTCTGGCCAGATATTCCTGAACTAACATAAGTGGATCAACATTGAACATTCTCTTCCTATACTGGAAGGGGTAGATCCATTATTGATCATACACTATCTTTGTGTATAAATTCCTATACCCAGTAGAGCCCTTATAATTGTCCCTTGAGACTAAGAACTAAACCAAGGCATAGTTCAGTGTACACAAGATGACTATGATGACCTCAAGTCTGAGGATACTTGTACAACTATCACTATGTGAACAACTGCTGACACGTGAGTGAACTTCATCAGTTGTTCAGCTGTGTGAGTCATGTTCAGTGAACTTATTCTATAATAAGCACCTACATACTAGCTATAGTGTCACCACACAAATGTCTTTGAGAACAGACATCCTTCATAATGAAGCAAGCATAGTATGTACCGATCTTTGCGGATTATTAATTACCAGTTAGTAATCCTACGACCAGGAACTATTTAAGTTTAGAGTTATCATCTTTTAGGTCTCATTATTATGATCTTATCACAATCCATAAAAAGCTTTATTCTAAATTGTGGTATATCTTATTTAAATATTTAAATAGATAGAGCCCGCAATAAAAATAAAACAAGTCTTTTATTAATATTAATGAAATCAAAACAGATTACATAAAAGTTATTCCTAAATCCTTATACATGATTGGACTTAGGACATATCTCTTTCACGTAGTTTCCAATCTCGTCTTTATTCAACCTCCCTTCTTTATTATCTTCCTTCCTTCTCCTGGCTCTTATCTTGAACCTTTAGTTCTTGGAAACATTCTTCTCACTCACATGTACAATAAACTTTTTAATTATTTTTATCTATTACAAAGGGCATATTTACCCAATTAAAGCCTCGTATACTTGCAGTAACATGGCGCTGATTCCGTTAAACTTCCGAATTCTACTGGTGTCCTTCCTCCAAATTTCTCATTGCTTTGACTTCGGATCTGAAAATCACATCAGATTTGACTTAATCTAATTGGAATCGATTTCCATCTAACTGACCATAAGTTGGTAAAATTAACCAATTAACTTTTTTAATTGATCAATCGGACCAAGTGATGACTAGCTAAATGAAATTAGAGACCACTTATATAAAGTCAGTTTGGCTACAACCATTTCTTTCAAGAACCGAGATCACAATAATTTGGAGTATCAATAGGAATATTAATAACACACGGAAGTATACTTTTGCCTTTAAAAGTAGGGTATTTCTAAAAATTTGGGCAGCATCTCCTCTGTATCATTGACTACCAGTTGGACTCATGCCGACACCAACAATCAACCAAACAACCAACAAGCATATCAATCCACCACTATCAACCAAACTCATCATTTCACCATACTTTGAAATATATCATGCTGATGACCACATGTACTACTAAATGACATAGCATAAATAACTTAATTAATATCATCATACATCTCTTCAATTCTTTCAGATTATCATGGAATATCACTAATAAATATAAAATTATTCTACTATTTCTCAAAAACCTTATTCATTGATTCCAGAATCTTTTTGGTTCATGTCTCAATCCAAATGCTCTAATTAACAATTTATATTGCTTATATCAGTTCATAAATCCGTTCTATAGAAATCTTTTAATCTTATTTTTCCACGGCTCATACTTGTATATGGATACTTTTAAGAACTTATACTGCCTCTTTCAACCGATCAAACAAATCATCTACCCTTGAGAATATACGCTTCTTCTCATTAGTTAACTTGTCTAATTTCTGACAATCAACACATGATCTCAATCCACACTTTCATATTCTATAAAAACTCATTTGGTTCTAAAGCATTACTTTTTAAAAGATTTGACGCAGTTGGATCACCAGTTCATCTCTATTTATATTTTCCTATACGGAATCTTCGTCGATGGCTCAGCTATGAGCGTCAAATTCACCATAACTTATTCACTCAAGTTTGAAAGCCTAACAATTTCTTGAAGAACATACTCAAAATTTATTTGTAACTAGAATTCCTTCGATCTTAAACCTTCATGACAAGTATCTCCCACATGGTTGATGTATGTTTCATCTTCTTATGTATTAATCGCTTGTTTGGGTCAATATTAAGAATTCCTTCATCTACTTCTGTTGTCCCGACAATCGTTTACCTCGTCTGGTGTACGTAACTTAACTTTCTTATTTCTATGGTTAATTTACCTCATACGGTTTTCTAACTAATCCAATTCACTCCCAAAATCTCAGACTTGCAACGTATCACGTATACAGATTTCCGCTTTTGATTTGATGTCGTCGTGACAACCGCGTTATTGGCATAATGATTCATATATGTCCACCATTTACTAGCTTGCAATCATCTCTATATTCAACAAGTAATTCCATTTGCTACACGAGGTTATTTCACTTCTTTTAGAACGCTCAAAGAGTATACTTTACACAAGAAGAGAATTTGTGTATATGATTCTGATTGAAAACCATTTATAAAGAATAATAGTACAAGAAAACAATCGGAAGGATCCATAAATCAATAAGTCATAATTGAAGAGGAAAGAATGAATGATGATTTAGATATGAATGACAAAACCATATTTGTACTCAAGATGGTCAGTCTTTCATACTATATGGCATACAACACATGATTAGGTGGCGTCCCACCAGACTCCTCGTCATTCTTGACAAAGAATCACATCATAATAATGTTTGTCTCGATTAAAAGAAATATTCTGAGAAGAGAAATAATTTGAAGGGATACGTAAATTTTCTTTCCTTCTTGTCTTATCTATATATCACTGAGAGAAACTCACACAAATTCAAGAATCAAGAAGAGTATATGTGGTCGTGGAAAAGAATGTCATCGTTGGTCGCCGTCTACATTTCGCTTATACATACTTTCAGGGCTCGTTCGAGTAACAGATTTCAGATCCCCGTTAGATGATAGATTCGGAAAATCTTCGGGAAATACCTTTAACGTTTTAACACTTTGAGTATAATTGTCTTCTCTTTGGATTTGCTGTCATCACTTCTTGCTTCATCCTTGCCATGTATATTTGGTATTTTTAGCGTCATGCTTCCCTGTTTGATACTAGTAATTCGAACATAATCGCGTTCTTACGGAATTTATAATCAAAATTTCTAATTTCTTCTATGCAGTAATCATTAATCCTACAATGCCTCGACTTCGTCGATAGAAATATTATTCTTCTTCAATCATCTGGAAGATCCCTCCATTTTCTTCAATCATCCTCGAGCTTCTTTTTGGGTCAACGAATCAATTTTAAACCTTAATAATTTCATAAATTGGATAAATAACGTTCCCGCACGTTGATTTGATTGTTGATACTATGCGACAAGGTTTGCACTTCTTTCGAGAGAATTTTTAAACTTCTCCATATTAACGGCTCTACTTGGCCCTCCGAATTAACAATACTGAGTTCAATCAAATATTCTTCCGTATAATCTAATACTTATAGCAACAAGAACTCAAGTAGTAATTTGACAACCAAAATTTTAAAACTTATTTTGTGTAAAGATCTTTTAGAAATTCTATTAAGAAAACCTTTTTCGAAGACTTGTTTTACAATTTTGAAAATCAAACATCTAGTCGTTCTTACTATATGAGTTGGTTGTTGTTCTCTTTAACCACAACAAGGTACCTAAATGAAGAAACGACCACCTAAGGGTCCATCCACTTCAGTATATCTTCTACCCTTTATTGGGTTCATTTTGCCTTCATTAGTCGGCAAAACTTCATTTACCGTTGCATATCATTTTATTCGTAACTCTAACTCCAGTGCTGGCATCTGGTACTATCTTTTATATTTTCATCATCTTCCTTGATGTCATATTTACATCCAGTTAACGCAATTCAACATTTTATCCATAAATAAAAGCGTATCTTCTTGTTAATCTTCAGTATATCTAATAAGGTAGATATCATTTCTTGCGCGGCGCCCGAAAGTGATAAGAAGTTTTTTACCACATTGATGCCTTTAAACTCGCGACGTTGGCTCTTCGTCAGTTTCAATCAACTAGTTACCTCCAGTCTGAAGCTTGTCCTACTATATAATCCTAAGTTGGATCATCCTGAAACTCATATATTTTCTTATAAGAAGTTTTCACACGAATCAATCTCTTCCTTCTTTAAAACCACATAAGAACAGGGCAATTTACGCATTCTCCGTCAAGCTATCGACTCTTCGCAACCATAAAATCTGAGAACTCAATATATCTATATCGGCAATATACTTGCCTTCCACTTATCTTAACAATATTCTATCTTACTAATCCATATCAGATCCGCGAATCTTAATTCACACTCAACTCAAACCCAAAATGAGTATACTTAGGTTCTTCCTTATCTTATATGACCTGTCAATCCTATCGTACTTCCACATATTCTTATTTCAGGGACCAATAACATGTGGCTCTGATACCAACTATAACATCCCCAAATCTGGGGTCAGGATTGGGTGTCACTAAATAACTTTAAATAATATAAACCTGTATATTAAAACAAATATACAGATAATCCCTCATTTGTCCGGATCACTTACAGGTTATGGTATGAAACAAGAATTTAACCTTCTAAAATTACCATATCTAAATACAATTTCATTAACTCTTTACTAATTTCCTCGTATTGATCACCCTAACACCTCCAAATCCCCTTCAGCTGGAATCTCTTCACTTTTGCTCTCATTTGATACTGAAAGAAATAGGATTTCACAAAGCAAGAGTGAGCCAAAAATGCCCAGCAAGTATCATAAATGGTTTCCATGTATCAGATCAAAGAAAATTCTGGAAACGATTTTTGAATGATTTTAAAACATCTTTATTTATTTAAAACAATTGAGCGAATAAAACATCAGCCCTCATTGGCCTTTAATCATAAATCATTTTGATGTCAAATTATTTTGATTTCAAAACATCCCTATTCCGGGTTCGCAAATAACCCGAAAGAATGGGTATTTGCTCAAGAGATCAATCGATAATCAAGGAACAAGATCAAAAGGCACTTGCATAAATAAGAGTAATTGCAGCGAAATATAAAAATATTTAACTATTCAGAATTTAGAATAGGAACGAAGAAATATTGCAGTATTTTAGAAGAAAGTTTAGGAATACTTGCCTCAATTGATAACCCTCTGATCTTTAACTATCTGTCATAACACTCAGTCCTGATGTATCTGTATTTCCATTGACAGGCTACTTGACCTTTCTTGTCATTCACCATTTCAGGTTTATATTTATTCTGAATCCACTTGTTTCATTACTACACGTAATCAGGCTTTACTTTTACAATCTCTGTCTGGCCTTGAATGATTCGCACTATGTGTATCTATCATAAAAGATACCATTCAATTAACTAACAATATATAATTGTCTAGTCTATAAGTTTATTCTTATCGTCTACCCGCTAGATAATAACAGATAAGGATCATCTTTAATCATATCATATAAAGTTTAATAGACATTGTTATTTCTAGAGAACTAACAATGAGATTTACAGAAGGGGGGTTGAATGTAAATCTCAAAACTTTTTCAAGTTTTGAGCAGTTTATAAAGACTGTGTGTTCAAGATGAACAAGTGTGTGAATTGCTTTAAGCTGATACAGACAGATATATATTCAAACACAAATGTAAAGAACACAATAAACCTTTAAAAACTTTTCTGGTGGATTTGTTGTTCCACCAGAGATGGTATTTCAGAAATTCTGTGATCTGAGAATTTGATCACAGCTGCATCCTAGTACAAACTAGATAATTTTTCTCTCAAGATTTTTCTAAACAGCTCTGGAAAAATTCTTTTCTAATTACTAGCTTCTACTTGGTTTATATATTACCAAGTTTACAAGTGAAGATAAGGATATATAAAATAATAAAGTAAGATCTCCACTTGTTTCTTCTCTAGTTCACTCCAGTACTTTGTTGACTTAATGTCTCTTTATACTAGAGTAGAACGGCTGCTTTTTCTGATGTTCCTGAAATTAGGCTGCCACATTTCAGTTATCTCTGTTCACCCACGTGCCTCTGTTTGTAGGTACAACTACCACTTATCAACGGTTAATCAACAGAACATCCGTTGAAGCTTTCATCCGTTGATGCACTCATCCGTTGAAGGATGTTATCCGTTGAAGCTTTAGAGACATCCGTTGAAGCTTAGCTTCTCATCCGTTGAAGGTCTTTAAGTCATCCGTTGATACCACTTCATTTATACAAAATTACAAGGCATGAAATATTTACAATTGGCCTTCCTATCTGCATATCTTCTAGTAGTCAACATGACTCATAGTTTCTCTCAACTTCTAAGAATTACATCTTAAATACAGAGACTGAAATATGCTACAACACTAGACTTATTTCTAAGTAAAGCTACACCATCAACGGATAGCCAAAGTGGTCTTATCCGTTGAGGCTACAGACACTGAATTTCTACTTAAGTGTTTTGTTAAACATATCATCAAACTAATGCACATATATTCCTAACAATCTCCCCCTATTTATGTCTATAAGAATTGTAGGCATAAATTCAGGGTTAACTTGATGATAACAAAACACTTAACAGATATATGAATTGAAACTAAGTAGAAATTTGAAAATGCTGCAAAAATGTATGTACTAGGAGGAAATTGAAGATTTACAGTATTTCCAAGGATACTCCTTTAGCCTGAGCAAATCATCTTTTTCTTCTTTGTTCCCTGGTTTTCTTTCCTAGCCCTTTGTCATTTTCCTCAATTTGGAGTTGGAGTTGTCTGAAGAATTTAGCTTCATCTTCAACACTGATATCCAACTTAGATTGCATTTCCTTGAGAGTTTCATTGCTGGCAATCTTGAGTTGGTCTTCAAGTCTGAAAAATCTTCTGACTCCTTTATCATCTCTAAATTCCATCAACCAATGAGGTGATTTGTGAATTGTAATTCCCCTTTCTTGAATGAGTAAAGTCATGGGTAAAGCATTGGGCTCCCTCCAAGTTTTCCTTATATTGGCAATCTTGTTGAGAATTTCAGTCTTGGCAGTTCTGGTAAAGCCAGAATCCTTTTGTATAGCTGAAAAGACTCTAATCAAGGTAGAGTAGCCTTCATTCAGAATCCTGTGGAGAGGCCATGTTCTTTCCCCAGCTCCTTTGTATCTGAACACTAATCTCTCTGGTAGCTGTCTGTAAGCAGCTATTCCTCTTACATCCTCCAGCTCATCCAGATAGAGTTCAATGTCTGAAATTTCTTTTATGTCACAGATGTGAACATAATCATCTTTAGAAATGGATGGCTTAGGCTTAGGCTTTTGTTTTTGAGTGAATTTCTTAGAGGTTATGGGAGGTGTAGATTTGGGTTTTCTTTTCTGTTTCTTTGGTAGTGGAAGAGTGGTTAGAAAGGTAGGCAATTTGATGGTGTCCCAATCAATAGGTTCCTCTTTTGGAATGATTGGTTCACCATGGATGTTTATAGTGGGATTAGCAACAAGAGGTTCAGGTATGGAAGGTAGTGGTTTAGATATAGATTTGGTTACTTCAGTATTATCTTCACTCCTTCTATGTGCCTTGGGCTTTCTTCTGTTTCCCTTCTGCCATTCCTCTCTTTCTTCCATACTCTCACCAAATATACTCCCAAAAACCTCATCTAGGTTTGCAATCTTGTCTTCACCCCTGACTTCAATTCCTTTCTCTTCTTCAACTTGACTTGACTTTAGTTGTTGTTCAAGCTTTGCTTGTGCTCTTTTGTCAGCCTTTAGTTGCTTGACTTCTTCCTTCTTGGCTATTGAGAATTTGGGATGTCCTTGCATCACACATATGCTCTTTCCCTCTCTAGAGATAATAGCCCTATTTCTCCTTACAGCCTCATCCATGGTCTCTTTGAGATAAGCAATACTCCTACCTAAAAGCTTGTTCTCATCAGCTTTTGGAGGAGGAAAGTCCACTTCTTTTAAAGGATTCTTTGTAGAGTCCTTATTGGATCTTTTATTGGGCTTGAGAATTATAGCTTGTAGTTCTTTGGAAGAAGCTTCTCCATCCTTATGTCTCCCTACTGGCTTGAGCTCCATGTTGATTGGTTCAATCTTTGTGCTATATTTCACAGATGTTGATTTATCTTGTATAGAGCCAAACAACAGTTGCAACCTTTCATCAATTCTCCTCCTTTGCTCTTTCACTTGAATTTCAGCTGCTCCTAGCTGAATCAAATCAATTCCATCAGGCTTTCCTTTGATTTGAATGATTGGAGAAGTAGTGATGGCAGGAACTAGCACTTTAGATATTTTGATTTTTGTAGATGGCTCTCCTTCCCCTTCCCTTTTACTCTCCCCCTTTTTGTTATCATCAAGGAGAGGGGTCAAGCCTTGTGCTTTTGCCAGCTGCATTAGGAGACTGGTTTGAGATTGTTGGTTGTGAAGAATGGTGGCCACAGAATCTTCAATAACTTGAACTCTGTCTTCCAACTTGGCCAGCCTTTTCTCAGTAACTGATTCCTTTTTCAATCTCAAAACCAAGTCCTGCAATGTACCATAGGGCATGACTGAATCCAATTTTTCAGAACTGTAGGATTTCAAGTCAGCAATATCCTTCCTGAGATCATCCATACTCAGATTCTGCTTTACTTGCTGCAACTTCATGAGATGCAGTGAGTCCAGGTGAGCTTGAAGGATAGCCTTGATACTTGCATGTGAAGTGTTCTGAATGGCCTGTTGAATAGTGTTGATTTGTTTGACTAAGGAGACATTGAATTCCCCTGATCTATACTCCTTTGTCAAAGCCCATTCAGGTAGATTTGGAATTGAACTAGGGCCTTCATCTCCCCCTAAGTTCATGCTTCCATCAAAAGAAACAGAGTCATCATCATCAGAATTTACTCCAAATTCCTCAGATGGCTCACCAGCTGTAGAAGGCATCTTGTTAATAGCAGCTTTATCCCTTTGAAGAGATTCTGTTGTGTGTACTAGATGTAGTGTCTTTTCTGCCTCCTCATTGCCCTGAGCAGCCAACATTTGATAGGCTGACACAGGATGAGTAAAAGTGTCAGCATCCAAGGAAATGTTATCAATTACAGCTTTGTAATGTTGCTGAAATTGTCTTTCCTTTTCAGCATCATCCACAATCATTGACTCACTAGCAATGGCTGGTTCCACCCTTATATCTACTGTACCTGCCTTTCTCTCTTTTTCTCTATTTTCTTGCATCAGGGGCTCCCCCTGGCTCACACAACTCACTCCCTCACCTTCACCTACTAAGGTGGTACTCCTCTCACTTACTTTTGCCATGCTGGAAGAAATAGCATGCATTTTTGAGCTCTCAATCTCTCCTTTTGCCTGGGAGCAACCCAGCCTCTCACTCAAATTTTCACTCCCTTCCCTCAATCCTAAGAGTGATTGCACAGTATTCATGTCTTCTACACTTGGAATTGATTCAGTTATGTGTGGAGAGACTATCAACGGATGTGGAATATCCGTTGAAGGTGAAACTGATGTTATCAACGGATAACTGCTGTTAAGCTTATCCGTTGAAGAGCAACCACTTGTCAACGGATGAGTGATATCCGTTGAAGAAGGAAAAGAAGTTGAAATTGAAAGTGATATAACTGTTGAATCTGTGTAGATTGATTTGAGATGTGGTGACACAGATCCTTCAATTATATCTGAAAGAATTTGCGGGTGATCCAACAAATCATCTAAGAGATGATGATCACCTGTATTTGAGTGGGGCTCCTCCCTAAGTTGTAAAGAGGGAGAATCAGGAATTGATGGGAATAACATATCCACATCCAGAGATGGTGATGAAGTGTTTGGTGATTGATGTGTGATTATTGTGAGAGAATGGGGCTGTGACTCCACATTTATTGGAGCCACATCAAACTGAGTTTGAGAAGGCCTAGATACAGATGGATGTATCTGTGCAGTGTGTGCACCCTGTGTAGAAGATTGGGTTCTAGCCTTCTTTCTTCTAGTAAAAGCTTTTGTTGGTGAGTGTTTGGCTTCAGTGTCCCTCCCTCGTTTGTTCTGTGTTCCTGGTTGGGAACTATTTTCAATAGTAACATCCTTTTGGGAGGATGCAACTAGGGATGTGCTAGATACCTTTTCAACCACCACAGCTTTTTGAGAAACTGTGGCTTGGGTAGCTTGGGAAGCACTTAACTCTCCTTCCTTATCCTGGGGGTTTCTTTGATGTTCACCCCTCCCCTCACCACTCACACCCTGTTCACTCCCCTCAGGGTTAATGGTTGGTGTTACAACTGTTGTCTTTTGAGAAACAACAGAGGTGGTTTTCTTTGTCTTTGATTTTGAAAGTTTAGTTTTGGTGACCTTGGTAGAAATCTGTTGGGGCATTGTCACAGATTTCATGGCCACACTAGAAGATAAAGAAATAGAGGGGTTGGAAGAAGTAGGAGTTGTAGAAGCAATTACCTCACCTACCTGAGGTGCATTCATGATTGGTAAATATACCAATGGCACACTGCTGTTGAGATCCATTCTCAATAAATCTGCAAGAACTCTTTTCTCTTGTGCCCAGCACTTGAGTTTATTATTCTCATTGATTATGACCAAACCTTCAGCAACATGGTTAGCCAATAACATAAAGAATCTAGCATAATAGATGTTATTAGGTCTATTAGCTTTGTTACCTAATCTAGTACCCAATTCTAGCATCACATAGTTGCTAAAGTTAAAATACCTATCAGAAACAAGCATATAGAGCATATTAACAAGAGATGAAGTTATGGCATCAAAATTACTAATTTTCCCAGAGAAACCTTTATAAAGGCATCCCCAAGAAAACTCCATTCTTTCCTAAGGCCTTTTCTTCTAATACTCCCTAAACTAGCAGAGTTAAGAGAATAACCTATGGAATCTAACATGCTGGATACATCATTATCAGTGTGTGGTGTCATGGCATTGTTCTCAGGTAATTTAAAACATGCTTGTAAATCATCACAGTTAATACAGTGATTTTTACCTTTGAGAGTGAAGGAGATAGTCATATCTATGGAGTTGAACTCAGCAGTTGTCCAAATCTCCTCAACTACTTCACAGTAAATCGTTGGGGCTTCCAGCATTGCATAGCTAAGTTTACAGTTTTTGATGAAGTCCATCATTTTGTGATAGTCTGAATGGGCTTCATTCTTTTCTACCAAAGCTATGAAATTGTTCTTCTCATAGATGAACCCAGATTGAGACATAATTTTCATGACTGGTGCCATTGTTGTGAGTAGAAATTGCAGAGAATAACTTGAAGGTTTTGCAGAGAGAAAATGGTAAATGCTTGAAATTTTAAGAAAGCGTAAAGTAAAAATGAAAAATCAGAAGGGCTTATATTCTTAAAAAAAATTAGTAAAAGATTAATCAATAAGTATATGTTAGTGAATTTCAGCCGTTTAAGAATAAACTGTAAGTATTCTAATAACTACCTTTAAAACCAATACATACAGATGTATGTATGAGTATCAACGGTTAAGAAAATAGAATCAACGGCTGTGAAACACCTGAATCGACTGATGTGACATTTCAACGGATAAGGCAAATTATCATTCGTTGAAAGGTACTTCAGTTTTATCCGTTGACGGATAAAAATTCCAGAAATGTATTTGTCTTTCAACGGATAATGAATATCCGTTGATAGAGCAATTTTGACTTTCAACGGATAGGAAACATCCGTTGTTGGTATAAACTTTGTTAAAAGTCAAATTTGTTCTAGCAACTAATATATTTCAGGCTTCAATTCAAATTGCAATAAGGACATGAATTTTAAGAGTAATTAAGCATACCTAGCTCACTTACTAATCTTGTGAATGTTGATTCATCAAGTGGCTTGGTAAATATGTCTGCAATTTGTTGTTCACTTGGAACAAAATGTAGTTCCACTGTACCATTCATGACATGCTCCCTAATGAAGTGGTACTTGATATCAATGTGCTTGGTTCTTGAGTGCTGTACAGGATTCTCTGTTATGGCTATGGCACTTGTGTTGTCACAAAAGATAGGAATTCTATCAACATGAAGTCCATAGTCAAGGAGTTGATTTCTCATCCATAACACTTGAGAGCAGCAACTTCCAGTAGCAATGTATTCAGCCTCAGCTGTAGAAGTAGAGACTGAATTTTGCTTTTTGCTAAACCATGATACAAGCTTGTTTCCCAGGAATTGGCAGGAGCCTGTTGTACTTTTCCTGTCTATTTTGCAACCTGCATAGTCTGCATCTGAATAACCAATTAGATCAAAGCCAGATTCTCTAGGATACCAAATACCTAAATTTGATGTACCCTTGAGATATCTGAAAATCCTTTTGATAGCTATTAAGTGAGACTCCCTAGGATCAGCTTGAAATCTAGCACACAGACATGTAGCAAACATTATATCTGGTCTGCTAGCAGTTAAATATAAAAGTGAACCAACCATGCCTCTATAACTTGTAATGTCCACAGACCTTTCAGTCTTATTTAATTCAAGTTTGGTGGCAGTGGCCATGGGAGTTTTTGCAGATGAACATTCCATTAAGTCAAACTTCTTTAAAAGATCATGAATATATTTAGTTTGACTAATGAAAATTCCATTACTAACTTGTTTAATTTGTAAACCAAGAAAATAGGTTAGTTCTCCCATAAGGCTCATTTCATAATTACTTTGCATTAGCTTAGCAAACTTTTTACAAAGTTTATCATCTTTAGAACCAAATATTATGTCGTCTACATAAATTTGAACAAGTATACTAGAGCCATTAACATTCCTAAAGAAGAGAGTTTTATCAACAGTACCTCTAGTGAAGTGATTCTCCAAAAGAAATTTTGATAAGGTTTCATACCAGGCTCTAGGTGCTTGCTTCAGTCCATAGAGTGCTTTCAACAGATAATATACATAGTCTGGAAAATTTGGATCTTCAAATCCTGGAGGTTGACTTACATAGACTTCTTCCTTTAATTTCCCATTTAGAAACGCACTCTTGACATCCATTTGATAGACTTTGAAATTGGCATGAGCTGCATAGGCTAGAAAAATTCTGATGGCTTCAAGTCTTGCAACAGGAGCATATGTCTCATCAAAATCTATTCCCTCTTGCTGAGAATAGCCTTTAGCAACCAATCTGGCTTTATTCCTTATGATAATGCCATTTTCATCCATCTTGTTTCTGAATACCCATTTTGTGTCAATAGGACTCTTGTTCTTTGGTTTGGGTACCAGCTTCCAAACTTGGTTTCTCTCAAATTGGTTTAGCTCTTCCTGCATAGCTAATATCCAATCTGGATCCAATAAGGCTTCTTCCACTTTCTTAGGTTCCTCCTGAGATAGAAAACTACTATACAGACATTCATCTTGAGTAGCTCTTCTTGTTTGCACTTTAGATTATGCATCACCAATGATCAGTTCAAAGGGATGATTCTTGGTCCATTTCCTTTGAAGTGGAAGATGTAATAACCCCAATTTTTGGAAAATTTTGAAACCCTTATGAATAGTGTTTTTGCTGAATGAGAAAACTTTTCATGCCACACTATGTAGGGGTTCTGTTATGGATATTCTGGGATATTATTAGTACTCTATGAAGTATATAAGTGTATGTAAAGATCGTCAGAATCCAATTCCGAACACTTTGGTTTTTCCCGGAAATCCACAAGATACGGAGAGAATTGAGTATAAGGTAACAGGATAAAAAGGATTTAAATTAAAGGATTATAATAGAGGATCATAAAAAGGAATATAATGTATTGAGAAAGGTTAAGGGAACCTAAGTAATAAGATCCCGGGTATGATCCTTCAAACGATAAACGAGAACGAAAGTTAAGCGAACCGTATAACAGATCAGCGGTCATTAGGCAAACGATTAGGAAGTTAATCAAAGGGATTAGTGGGAATGATGTCATCCAACCAATAGAAAGAGGACAAGGAAGGGAGGATGACATCATGAGGATGATATAAGCATGACATGGGAAGGAAGGAGGTGTGGTTGAATGAGAACCACACAAATTCAAGGGCAAGAAGGTAATTGACTAAAGCAAGCACAAAAACCAAGCAACCAAGCCAAGCAAAAATCATTTTCATCAAAAATCAAAAGCAACCAAGGCTTTGTTCATGAAGCTCTCGGGTGGTTTTCTTAAAAAATGAAAGTCCAAGCTCCTCCACTTACTATTTAGCAAGGTAATTATCTAAGCTTCCCCATGGATAGTTACATACTTCCTATAAGTTTAAGCTTCTAATTCCAAGCCAATCTTTTTCTATAAATCATGAAAGAAGATGGTGAATAGTGTTTTCAAGAACTAAAATTTGTGTTCTTGAAGTTTTGTTTAGATTAAGCTTGGATAAGGGCTTTAAAGGTGATTCCAAGCCATTCTCTTGATTCTCCACTCTCCAAGGAAGGTATAAACTACAAACCCTAGCTTTAGTTTTGAGTAATTAGGATTGAATGTGTTTGATATAGCATATGTGAAGCATGATGCTTGAATGGTTGAAGTTTGGTTGAGTTTGTAGAGATTAGTTGGTTTTGTTGCATTGTTGGAGTTGTAAATCTTGGTAATTAGTTAAAGAACCTAAGTAAAGCTTTTAGTTCATGTGAGGAATAAGTATAAATGGTTAATGTGGATTTGTTGGGGTTGTTATGATGTGATAAGGATGGATGTTTGTTGTATGATGGATTTGAGGTTGGATTTGAGGTTGATTTGGAATGGGTTTGAATGGTTTAAACATTGGTAATCGCGTAAACATAGCCGTCGTAACGTCCGATTTTCATTGGACTGTTTTTGTGCATAACATTAGGACCCGAGAACCCCCTGCTAGATTATGACCACTGCCATGTTTAGATAGCTCATGTTACGAGCTTCGTTTTGATATGTAGTTCGTTCGATTCCGATGCACGGTTTAGGAGAAACGACCGTTTCAAGTAACGGCGTTTCGCGAACGAAACTTTTCCCCTCGCCTTACTTTGAAACATAGGTTAAAGACCAAAAAGGGTTAATTAATGCATGAAACATTTATGGTAAGTGTGTTAGGCAGTTGGTAAGACACTCGCGAAGGAATCGCCTTAAAACTCGTAAAGGTTAAATTATTAAAAATGGTGGAGCCGAGGGTACTCGAGTGACTTAAGAGAATCAGTAAGCGCAAAACAAGCATTAGAGTCTGAGTTGGTTAGAGTATAGATTTACAAGTGACTTTGGTTTAATTCCAACTTACTTGTTGTTTATAGGTTACCAGACTCGTCCCGAGCCATTCGTAACCCCCAGTCGCTCAGGCAAGTTTTCTACCCGTTATACTGTTGTTGTGATGTAAATATATGCATATGCATTATCTTGTGATAGTGCATGATTGTTATTAGCAAATTTTGCGATATATTGGAGCATGCTGATATGGTATATATGCATGTCTGTTTCGTAATCTGGTTATCTATCTGTGGATTTCAATGCTTATAGTTGCATAATACCTATGCTAGAAATAAGCAAGTAGTTGCGTATACCCTTAGTATAGGGGATAAAAGGTGAACATATTTCTAAACCGGGAGTCGATGTTCCCGAGTATATTATATATATATATTTATATATTTATATATATATGGATATAGTTTTTAAAACTATGGATCGAATAAGGTTTATTCGATACCTTTATTTTACTTAATTGAATATTAATTTGAGTATTCATTCGAGGGCTTATGACTCAGTTTATTTTATTATTTGAATATTCATTCGAGGGCTTATGACTCAGTTTATATTATTATTGAATATTACTTGGATATTCATTTGAGGATGTATGACTCCTTTATTTTATGAATATTATTTATAGTATTCATTCGAGGTATTATGACTCCGCTTATTACTTAATAATATTCTTTATTGTATTAAAGAATAAGGTGTCGATAATCAAACTTACTTTTGATTATTCAATTAAAGATATTACTTTCGTATAAGTATATCTTTGATTATTTGCTATTCATTTCAAGTATAAGTTTTAAGACTTCTACTTCAATTATTTTATAAAGATTATTCTTTATGGGAATATTATTTAAATAATAATATTCAGACATTTTCTAAATATTCTGGGGACTGATTTACTTCATTAAATCAGCTTCACTCCAAACATTCTTAAAAATGTTTTGCGAGTCTTCAAAATGATTTTTTTTAAAAAAGTTAGAGCGGATCCCAAAACTCATTTTTTTTAAGATCCTCCTTTCGAAGGGGATTTAAATACTCGCTCAAAACATGAGGGATCCGGCTCTGTGGTGTGTTTTATATTCGCAACAAGGTTGCTGTATTGATAAATGAATTGATTACTTACCCAACACTCGGGAAGTAAAATTCTTGGAACAAGTTAATCCATTAACAGGCATCGCCTGGGAAATATCGGTGAGTTCTCCTTTCCAAATAGATACGACTTCTTGGTGGAGCCGTATCAACAAGTTTCTACTTGGGGAAAGTGGGGACAAGCTTTACGTTTCAGAGTCATGGATTTCATCTGAACTAGGAGTGGCGTAAGTGGCCGAGTAGCGCCGGCCCAGCCTTATTATATTGGCCCAAATGGCCTGGAAGTTCCGCTAAGGCGGTCCATTCCTTAGGAGTTCAGTGTTCGGTTGACAAGTAAATCCGACAGGTTCTCCTCTACATGTAGAAAATGGTGGGGTTGTACTACTACGACTGATCATCGTAAGTGGTCTTCCTGGCGCGGCAAACTCCCGTAATGAGTTCATCATCCAATTGGATAATTTCTGCAACACTACCCAGAGCACTTCGATAGAAAGGCTACGGTTGGGCGATTGTTGAGTGTTGGCAGGGTCAAGTTTTCAAAATGATGTTTACATCAAATGAAGTATCTCGTAACTTCATTTTATTTTGATAATATTTTAAAGATTTAATCTATTCAAATCTTGCCTTATAGTCTCATCTATGTGATGAACTTTTGAAGCTAATTATAACTTGAACGGTGGTAGTTCAAGTAGTATTTGGGAAAGATATAAGTATATTGGGGTATCTTGTAACTTCATCTTTTAAACTTATATCTAGTAAATGATTATCTTATGAATGACAAAAATTTTCAGAAAAACGTTGAGACAAGGTTAGATATATGAGATCACCTTGCAACGATATTTTTTTTTATTTTATACAGTTATACACTGGGACTTTGTGTATATTGTGCATGAAAGAGGACTTCCAATATTTTGAAAAGTATATATGTATATATATATATACTGAATATTTTGCGACTTCATCGCATTAAGATATCAACTTGGTTCATTTCTTTTGACCAAGACTTTCATGAGTACTATGAGAAGGCTCATATATTGTTAATCATTATACATATTATTTTGGTGGGCTTGCTGTTCACCCTTGCTTTCTTCTTTCATCACACAACATCAGATAGACAAGATGAACCGGACCAAGCTCCCGATTCGCAAGAGGTTAGGAGACGTTCCGTAGTTTTCTAGAAGCACTGATGCCGCCATAGCTGAGGTAGGAACTACCAATAGGCTAGGCTTTCAACTTTTGATGTATCAGATTATGTATATTTATGAATTGTAATAATGGCAAAGAAATGTAAATTTATTCAGAAACCTGTTTAAGGTGTATTGGCATATAATTGTGGAATAAAACGACTTGTGATTATTTTTGGATATTCATCTCTGAGACTATAACTTGTGGTGTGTGTGTTTATTGTGGGGTCACAGTACAGAGTAGTTGATTATTTATTAAGATTGGGTGTTGTTAAGGGAAATGGAACTCGTGACAACCCGGATCCCCGACCCCGGATTTGGGGGTGTTACAGAAATGGTATCAGAGCTAAGCGTTATAAACCTCAGAGATGATGGGACGTTAAGATAATAAGTTCATTAAGATAATAAGAACTCTTGCCAAGTTCATAGTCGGGCTACCTAACGTAGTACTGACAGTTAAAACCCTTATGGGAACCCTTATAAATATCGTGATAGGAGCGTAGTTCGTTATCGTATATAGTAGCGGGACTCCGAACCCTGAAGTTGAGGAACATCAACGCGATGATGTTTTATTATTTATTGGGGATCAGATTATGGATCCGATAGAGCGTCCTAACGCGGGACCGGATGATGTTGATATTGAGGATGTAGCGGTTGAGGATGTTGTCCTAGAAGGGATAGTTGCTGAGAAGGATCCCATGGAGGATCCTGACAAGAATGAATAAAGGACCACTGATGAATTGATGACCATGGTTAGGTCGACTACCAGAGGTAGGATTGGCCGGTCACTACCGGAGGTTCGTTCAAGTTGTAAAGATAGTAGCCCCTTTAACGCGGCTTACTCGTAAGACTGAGAAGTTCGAATGGACAGAGAAATGCGAGAACAGCTTTCAAGAACTGAAGTAGAGGTTGGTGATGGCCCCTATGCTGGCATTGCCGGATGGAAAAAGGAGATTTTGTGATTTGTAAGTGACGCATCGCATAAGGAATTAGGGTGCTTCTTAGCACAGCAAGATAATCGCGTCTGCGTCAAGACAATTAAGGTAATATGAAATTTGATATCACCGCCCATGAGCTTAGGCTCGTGGCAATAGTTTTACCCTAAAGATTGGAGGCACTACTTGTATGGAGAGAAGTGCGAGAATTACCTAAGCCATAAGTGCTCTAGTACATTCTTACGTAGAAAGAGCTCAACATACGCCAGAGGAGGCGGTTAGAGCTAATCAAGAATTATGATTGGCAGATTCTTTATCATTCGGGGAAAGCCAATATGGTGGCTGATGCCCTTAGTAAAAAGGAGAGACTCAAGATGATAATGTCTTTGGAGAGTTTATAAGAGATTTTGAGAAAATGGAAATAGTAGTGAAGGTAACTGGAGCCGGTACCGAAAAGCTGTTTGAGATTGCAATACAGCCCGAATTATTGGAAAAGATCATATTGTGCCAGAAAAAGTTATGAATAAAGGCAGAGAGCCAACAAATAGATAAGAGGTTAATATCGAGAAAGATGATAAGGGAATAATGAGGTATTCCTATAGAATTTGGGTTCCGAAAGTTCAAGAGCGTAAGGATGAGATCTTAGATGAAAGCTAGTTTGAGGAATAAGATTTAGAGCAAACCCTGAACGTGATAGTCAGGGAGGTCGCCATCAAGATAGAAGGAACCCATGACATAATGGAGTGGAAAATGAGGATTTTAAATTAAAAGATGACCCCAATTATGGGGAGTAGGATGAAACATTTCATACTAAGGAAATAGAAAGTCGAGTAAGGAAAGGAGGCCCGAGACGGTACTCCTATACGGCAATTCATGGACCTGTCTAAAAAGAACTTAGACTATTATCCCCAACCACCACCCTGAGGAGACAGTGCGGTGGGAAATTCTTTCATGACCTTTAAGTCGCTAAGCTCTCAGAGTTCCAAGGAACAAGCTGACCCAGTCGAGGCAAGAGCCTGGCTAAAGGAAATAGATGAATCATTTGAGACTCTAAATGATTGACGAACCACAAAAAGACTGTTTTGTCACTTACCCTCCTAAGAGAGAGACCACCCGCTGGTGAAAGGCCAAGGAAGACACGGAGCAAGAGATTATAATAAATTGATTTAAGTTCAGTCAATTGTTTTCAGGAAAGTACTTCCCAAGGTTATGGAGATAGTGTAAAAGCTTAAGAGCCAGAACAAAGGCAGACGAGTATGATGAATTATGAATCTAAGTTGTAAAAGTTATCAAGATTCGTTCTGAAGACACGAATCCAGAATGACGGGATGTTTGAAATCAAGGCTTAAGTTGTGTTGGTTCATGAAATAATGATAAGAGAAAGGAAAATAAAAAGAAACTGAAGTGGAAAGGAATATAAAGGCAATAGAGTTTGAGGAATGATAAGGGAGTTGGGTATGAGGAAACCCTAAAGACTCGTAGAAATAGAAATAGAAAAGTATGTAATCATCCGGATGAGAGTGATTCACCATGAGTTAAATTGATGGTTGAAGGTATAAGAGATACGTATATTTTATCCCCTGTAAGTTGGGAAGATTCGAGGAAACCTTGAGATAATTCGAAGGATAAATATGAGACGCGGATAGACTGAGGAGACAAGGAAGTAAGAAATTAGGAAAATTGGATGAAGGAAGTGACCTTCAAGAATGTGAAGTGTAAGACCGGTGGCTTGATACCCAGAAAGGGAGACGCCAGGTATGAGAGATATCCCAACATTGAGATGACTATTGAGATAAACAGCAAAAGTAAATAAGGAATTATTAAAAAGAAGTTCACGTTGAACATGACCAATATCTTCCAGAACATCCATGTTATCATTACCAAATCAGGAAAGAAAAGCAGATGACCATTGTTATCTTTTGGAGGCCATATGGATTGACCTCAATTTGAATAAGGATGCTATTATGAAGTTAGGTATAGACTATCGAGGTGGGAATGATGAATAAGATAATCTATCAAGGATATATGACTTGATTTATCCATGGAAGGATGCAGGTACCTTTTAAAGGTGGAATTAAGGATAGAACATCGATAACTTAAAACGAATCCTAGGGGAATGCATAAAGGTTGGCATTTCACCCTTAATAGGGATAGTATGAGTTTTGACAGTATGAATTGGAAAGGATTAAGGTAATAATAACCTTTAAGGATTAGTGGAGAATTTTTTTTTCAGAAGTATATAGACAATGGTTCTAGTAGTAGTAAATGGTATTTTGATATGCCCTGTATCTAAGGAATACAGGAGGAACGATTCAAGGATAACCCTAGAGGTTTTACAAGGAGAAAGGTAATATTCAAAATTTTCAAGAATAGAAATGTTGATAAAGGAAATATGACGTAATTATATTGATGCCAAGTGAGGCACGTGTTAAACCACGAGAAGGTATGGATCGAACCAGTAATGGTCGAAATTGTTCAGGGCAATTAGGACTTAAGATAGAAGATGCTCTAAGTATAATTGAGAGTCAGTCATGACAGTGATTAACCTCTAAAGACTGAGGCAATAACTTATGGAAAAATGGTGATATTTTTTTTCCCATCTGATTTTAAGGAAAACATCTTCACATAAGCTGTGATTGAAATAAGGTGGAAAAATTTATTTGGGGGTGTTACAGTCTTTTACAATCAGGAAAGGCCAAAGAGGTGGCCGACACTTTAAAGGTAAGAGGATAATTATAGGCGCTTGTGCCAAAGGAATACAATGATGATGGTTAAAGCTATGCAGATTGTATTATGGTTTGGGAGATTGACATTCCTTCTGATGACTGTGCAATACCCAACCGTAATAGTAGTTGGCAAAGGTTTAAGTCGTGTAATCGCCATGAACGGGCTATCTATCTTAGGAGGTACTATCTTGAGAATAAGCCAGGACCATGTTTCCAAAAAGGACTAGACGAACCTTTGAGTTAAGTCTTCTATCTAAGGCATATGATTAAAAATGGTATTAACCTGCTATCGTTGCTTTGATTGAAACTCTTCTGCAATTTTATCTGCTTCATGTCCTGAAAGTACGTCAGAGTTTGGAGTGTTCTTCATGAATTGTGATTGGTGGTTATGTTAACTCCTTAGGAGAATTAGATACGACCTGTATGGACTCCGTATGGTTAGCTATTAAGACTTCATGGAAAACGAATGATGACAGTAGGTCAGTGGTGGACCATAGTAAGGCAGCAATGATTCTGCGAGTATTGAGCTGATTACAACCGTGAGAGTTGTATTGGAATGGGTGTTGAGATTGAGTACCACTAATCGGGTCGTGGTAGTGTATAAGTTATCATTAATAGACTAATTAAGTAGAGTATCTACATAGTGAATTATTATTCTTTCTTATCAATAGAGAGTCGTATTATTATACGAGGAAGGTTGCGGTGCAAGCATAGAATTCTAGTAACGATGATGTCTAGAATGAGATCCCAGATTCGATTTTCGATGTCGAGGGAGTTTCAAAGGTGATTATGTATAAGCTCAAGGAAGAGTGTGGGTCCATAGAATGATGGACGGGATAGCGAAAATATTTAGGCATGGGAAATATGAGGCTATAATGCTTAATGTTGATTTATATACGTATATGATTTGTTCTCCTATGACAAACCTCTATAGTTCAGAGGTAGGTTCCAAGCCAGATATTTTGTGGCAGTATATTTTTTTTTTTCTTTTCTTTCTTCATATATACAATTCTCTTCAATTCGTTCTTTTCTCTTCTTTTCATTTCATGTAAGCTGAGAAGAACAACCCTTCCAGAAAGGGGAGGTATTGCCGAATGACTATCTATCTGTGTGATAGAAGCCTAGTAGGATACCAGCTATTGTTTAATTGCTTGTCAAGTACTAAAGGCTGGCCACCTTCTGTACTAACTATGCGATATAACAAGTGTTCATGATCTTAGTGATCTCTCAACAAATTCCTTTACTTCTATTTGATTGATCAAATTTTGGAAAATAGAAACAACTGAAAAAGGAGTAATAAAGTGGTGGTAGTATGCGGAATGGGAACACATTCGTGATACTAAGGTTGACGTGGTTATTAAAAGGTTATAGAACGCTAGCGAGCAAAAGTATAACCCGTATAATATTAGGAACGGAAGGTAGTAGCGATTACGAACTGGAAAAGAATGGGTATTGAGAAGCAAAAGTTCTAATGATTAGAAGCTATGATGAGAGTCTGTGTAATAGACTTGAAAGAATTTGGAATGATCACTTAATAAGAATTGAGTTATCTTACGACAATAGATCCTATGTCATTATCGAGATGTCGCCTTATGAGATCCTTGAGGGAAGACAATGTCGATCTCCCTTATGTTAGGATGAAGTTGTAGAGCGCAAGATGCTCGGACCCGCAGTAGTCCAAAGGACCAAGGATATGATAGATCTAATCAGAGGACGGCTGGTAGTAGCCCAAGATGGACATGATAAGTATGTTGATTTGACACGAAAGGATAAAGAGTATGAAATAGGGGACCTAGAAATGTTATAGGTATCCCTTGGAAAGGATTGATGAGGTTCGGAAAGAAAGGAAAGCTAAGTCCACAAATTGTTGGACCCTTGGATATATTAAGACGTTTTGGGAAGTTAGCATATGAGCTAGCCCTACCCCCCCGAACATGTAGTAAGTTCATAGCGTGTTTCACGTATCAATGTTAAGGAAGTGTAATTCGGATGCCAGATAAATAGAGGCATATGAGCGCATAGATATGCAACCCGATGTAACCTATATGGAGCAACCAGGGAGGGTTATAGAGTGAAAAGGAACAAGTGCTTAGGAGAAGGATTATCAAACTAGGCAGAGTTTGGTGGTAGAACCACAATGTGGGAAAATTGACTCGAGAGTTAGGAAGTGTAATGCTAAGAAAGTATCCCCATTTGTTCTCTATTTGATTCCGGGACGGAATCCTTTTAAGGAGGGGAGACTGTAATAACCCCAATTTTTGGAAAATTTCGAAACCCTTATGAATAGTGTTTTTGCTGAATGAGAAAACTTTTCATGCCACACTATGTAGGGGTTCTGTTATGGATATTCTGGGATATTATTAGTACTCTATGAAGTATATAAGTGTATGTAAAGATCGTCAGAATCCAATTCCGAACACTTTGGTTTTTCCCGGAAATCCACAAGATACGGAGAGAATTGAGTATAAGGTAACAGGATAAAAAGGATTTAAATTAAAGGATTATAATAGAGGATCATAAAAAGGAATATAATGTATTGAGAAAGGTTAAGGGAACCTAAGTAATAAGATCCCGGGTATGATCCTTCAAACGATAAACGAGAACGAAAGTTAAGCGAACCGTATAACAGATCAGCGGTCATTAGGCAAACGATTAGGAAGTTAATCAAAGGGATTAGTGGGAATGATGTCATCCAACCAATAGAAAGAGGACAAGGAAGGGAGGATGACATCATGAGGATGATATAAGCATGACATGGGAAGGAAGGAGGTGTGGTTGAATGAGAACCACACAAATTCAAGGGCAAGAAGGTAATTGACTAAAGCAAGCACAAAAACCAAGCAACCAAGCCAAGCAAAAATCATTTTCATCAAAAATCAAAAGCAACCAAGGCTTTGTTCATGAAGCTCTCGGGTGGTTTTCTTAAAAAATGAAAGTCCAAGCTCCTCCACTTACTATTTAGCAAGGTAATTATCTAAGCTTCCCCATGGATAGTTACATACTTCCTATAAGTTTAAGCTTCTAATTCCAAGCCAATCTTTTTCTATAAATCATGAAAGAAGATGGTGAATAGTGTTTTCAAGAACTAAAATTTGTGTTCTTGAAGTTTTGTTTAGATTAAGCTTGGATAAGGGCTTTAAAGGTGATTCCAAGCCATTCTCTTGATTCTCCACTCTCCAAGGAAGGTATAAACTACAAACCCTAGCTTTAGTTTTGAGTAATTAGGATTGAATGTGTTTGATATAGCATATGTGAAGCATGATGCTTGAATGGTTGAAGTTTGGTTGAGTTTGTAGAGATTAGTTGGTTTTGTTGCATTGTTGGAGTTGTAAATCTTGGTAATTAGTTAAAGAACCTAAGTAAAGCTTTTAGTTCATGTGAGGAATAAGTATAAATGGTTAATGTGGATTTGTTGGGGTTGTTATGATGTGATAAGGATGGATGTTTGTTGTATGATGGATTTGAGGTTGGATTTGAGGTTGATTTGGAATGGGTTTGAATGGTTTAAACATTGGTAATCGCGTAAACATAGCCGTCGTAACGTCCGATTTTCATTGGACTGTTTTTGTGCATAACATTAGGACCCGAGAACCCCCTGCTAGATTATGACCACTGCCATGTTTAGATAGCTCATGTTACGAGCTTCGTTTTGATATGTAGTTCGTTCGATTCCGATGCACGGTTTAGGAGAAACGACCGTTTCAAGTAACGGCGTTTCGCGAACGAAACTTTTCCCCTCGCCTTACTTTGAAACATAGGTTAAAGACCAAAAAGGGTTAATTAATGCATGAAACATTTATGGTAAGTGTGTTAGGCAGTTGGTAAGACACTCGCGAAGGAATCGCCTTAAAACTCGTAAAGGTTAAATTATTAAAAATGGTGGAGCCGAGGGTACTCGAGTGACTTAAGAGAATCAGTAAGCGCAAAACAAGCATTAGAGTCTGAGTTGGTTAGAGTATAGATTTACAAGTGACTTTGGTTTAATTCCAACTTACTTGTTGTTTATAGGTTACCAGACTCGTCCCGAGCCATTCGTAACCCCCAGTCGCTCAGGCAAGTTTTCTACCCGTTATACTGTTGTTGTGATGTAAATATATGCATATGCATTATCTTGTGATAGTGCATGATTGTTATTAGCAAATTTTGCGATATATTGGAGCATGCTGATATGGTATATATGCATGTCTGTTTCGTAATCTGGTTATCTATCTGTGGATTTCAATGCTTATAGTTGCATAATACCTATGCTAGAAATAAGCAAGTAGTTGCGTATACCCTTAGTATAGGGGATAAAAGGTGAACATATTTCTAAACCGGGAGTCGATGTTCCCGAGTATATTATATATATATATTTATATATTTATATATATATGGATATAGTTTTTAAAACTATGGATCGAATAAGGTTTATTCGATACCTTTATTTTACTTAATTGAATATTAATTTGAGTATTCATTCGAGGGCTTATGACTCAGTTTATTTTATTATTTGAATATTATTTGAATATTCATTCAAGGGCTTATGACTCAGTTTATATTATTATTGAATATTACTTGGATATTCATTTGAGGATGTATGACTCCTTTATTTTATGAATATTATTTATAGTATTCATTCGAGGTATTATGACTCCGCTTATTACTTAATAATATTCTTTATTGTATTAAAGAATAAGGTGTCGATAATCAAACTTACTTTTGATTATTCAAATAAAGATATTACTTTCGTATAAGTATATCTTTGATTATTTGCTATTCATTTCAAGTATAAGTTTTAAGACTTCTACTTCAATTATTTTATAAAGATTATTCTTTATGGGAATATTATTTAAATAATAATATTCAGACATTTTCTAAATATTCTGGGGACTGATTTACTTCATTAAATCAGCTTCACTCCAAACATTCTTAAAAATGTTTTGCGAGTCTTCAAAATGATTTTTTTTTAAAAAGTTAGAGCGGATCCCAAAACTCATTTTTTTTAAGATCCTCCTTTCGAAGGGGATTTAAATACTCGCTCAAAACCTGAGGGATCCGGCTCTGTGGTGTGTTTTATATTCGCAACAAGGTTGTTGTATTGATAAATGAATTGATTACTTACCCAACACTCGGGAAGTAAAATTCTTGGAACAAGTTAATCCATTAACAGGCATCGCCTGGGAAATATCGGTGAGTTCTCCTTTCCAAATAGATACGACTTCTTGGTGGAGCCGTATCAACAAGTTTCTACTTGGGGAAAGTGGGGACAAGCTTTACGTTTCAGAGTCATGGATTTCATCTGAACTAGGAGTGGCGTAAGTGGCCGAGTAGCGCCGGCCCAGCCTTATTATATTGGCCCAAATGGCCTGGAAGTTCCGCTAAGGCGGTCCATTCCTTAGGAGTTCAGTGTTCGGTTGACAAGTAAATCCGACAGGTTCTCCTCTACATGTAGAAAATGGTGGGGTTGTACTACTACGACTGATCATCGTAAGTGGTCTTCCTGGCGCGGCAAACTCCCGTAATGAGTTCATCATCCAATTGGATAATTTCTGCAACACTACCCAGAGCACTTCGATAGAAAGGCTACGGTTGGGCGATTGTTGAGTGTTGGCAGGGTCAAGTTTTCAAAATGATGTTTACATCAAATGAAGTATCTCGTAACTTCATTTTATTTTGATAATATTTTAAAGATTTAATCTATTCAAATCTTGCCTTATAGTCTCATCTATGTGATGAACTTTTGAAGCTAATTATAACTTGAACGGTGGTAGTTCAAGTAGTATTTGGGAAAGATATAAGTATATTGGGGTATCTTGTAACTTCATCTTTTAAACTTATATCTAGTAAATGATTATCTTATGAATGACAAAAAATTTCAGAAAAACGTTGAGACAAGGTTAGATATATGAGATCACCTTGCAACGATATTTTTTTTTATTTTATACAGTTATACACTGGGACTTTGTGTATATTGTGCATGGAAGAGGACTTCCAATATTTTGAAAAGTATATATGTATATATATATATACTGAATATTTTGCGACTTCATCGCATTAAGATATCAACTTGGTTCATTTCTTTTGACCAAGACTTTCATGAGTACTATGAGAAGGCTCATATATTGTTAATCATTATACATATTATTTTGGTGGGCTTGCTGCTCACCCTTGCTTTCTTCTTTCATCACACAACATCAGATAGACAAGATGAACCGGACCAAGCTCCCGATTCGCAAGAGGTTAGGAGACGTTCCGTAGTTTTCTAGAAGCACTGATGCCGCCATAGCTGAGGTAGGAACTACCAATAGGCTAGGCTTTCAACTTTTGATGTATCAGATTATGTATATTTATGAATTGTAATAATGGCAAAGAAATGTAAATTTATTCAGAAACCTGTTTAAGGTGTATTGGCATATAATTGTGGAATAAAACGACTTGTGATTATTTTTGGATATTCATCTCTGAGACTATAACTTGTGGTGTGTGTGTTTATTGTGGGGTCACAGTACAGAGTAGTTGATTATTTATTAAGATTGGGTGTTGTTAAGGGAAATGGAACTCGTGACAACCCGGATCCCCGACCCCGGATTTGGGGGTGTTACAGAAGATGTGCTCTAGATGAGGTGGCCTCAGTATTGTCATGATGTGAGACAGAGTGTTGACTAGTTGAAACTCCCCCTGAGTTGTTGGTCCTTTGCAGGGAACTTGGAGTTCTATCAACTGATGATGTAAATCGATTATCCGTTGATAAACTATGATCAACGGATGCTTCATTTAGTACTTCAACGGATGATACACCATGTCTTTCAACGGATACTGCATTGCCTCTATCAACGGATGCAGAATTCTGACTTTCAACGGATGCAGTATTTTGTGCATTATCCAAGGGCATGTTTTGAATCCCTTTTGAAGTGTCATCTCCATCAGTCTCCTCTTCACTATCATCACAATATATCTCAATGTTGTCAAATTTGAGTCTCTCATATTGTCCCTCATCTGTTAGTCCATCAATCTTTTTATCATCAAACACAACATGCACAGATTCCATAACAATGTTGGTTCTTAGATTGTAGACCCTATAAGATTTTCCAGCTGAATAACCAACAAATATCCCTTCATCAGCCTTTGCATCAAACTTCCCTTTATGGTCAGATTGATTCCTTAGTATAAAGCATTTACATCCAAAGACATGAAGAAAGTTTAGAGTTGGTTTTCTTCTCTTGAACAACTGATAAGGAGTCATGCCTTTAGCTTGATTGATCAAAGAGATATTTTGAGTGAAACAGGCACAATTAACAGCTTCAGCCCAGAAATATGTTGGTAACTTTGATTCTTCAAGCATTGTTCTGGCAGCCTCAATTAAAGATCTGTTCTTTCTTTCAACTACCCCATTTTGCTGAGGTGTTCTTGGAGCTGAGAACTCATGCATGATTCCATTTTCTTCACAGAACAGCCTCATTGATAAATTCTTGAACTCAGTTCCATTGTCACTCCTGATATTCCTAACCTTCAGGTCAGGATGATTATTGACTTGCCTGATGTGATTGATAATGATTTCACTTGCTTCATTCTTTGATCCAAGAAAATAGACCCATGAAAACTTTGAGAAATCATCTACAATCACTAAGCAATATCTTTTTCTTGCAATTGACAATACATTGACTGGTCCAAACAAATCCATATGTAGCAGCTGTAATGGTTCATCAATTGTTGTTTCAAGCTTCTTTTGAATGATGCTTTCCTTTGTTTGCCTTTCTGACAAGCATCACACAAACCATCCCTTGAGAATTCAACAAGAGGAATTCCTCTTACTAGGTCCTTTTTGACTAGATCATTCATTGCCTTGAAATTCAAATGGGATAGCTTCTTGTGCCATAGCCAACTCTCAACTGAACTTGCTTTGCTGAAGAGACAAGTGATAGATTCTGCATTTGCAGAGTTGAAGTCAGCTAAGTACACATTTCCTTTTCTAACTCCAGTTAGAACCACTTTGTTGTCTTTCTTACTAGTGACAACACATGCTTCAGAATTGAAGGAAACTATATTCCCTTTATCACATAGTTGACTGATGCTCAGTAAGTTATGTTTGAGACCATCAACTAATGCAACTTCATCAATGATGACATTCCTTGTTGAAATCAAGCCATATCCCATAGTAAACCCTTTGCTGTCATCTCCAAAGGTTATGCTAGGGCCAGCTCTTTCCTTAAACTCTGTGAGCAGGGAGAAATCTCCTGTCATGTGTCTTGAACAGCCACTGTCCAAGTACCATAGATTTCTTCTATTTCCCTGCACACCATAAAATCAATCAATTTGATTTTGGTACCCAAGTTTCCTTGGGTCCATTCTTGTTAGCCTTTCTCCTAGACTTCATTCCTCCTGCATCTCTAGACTTAGGTAACTTTGAGTCAACCTTGGTCTTAGATGTAGTTGGCTGAGGTGTAGGGTTAGTCACAGAATCATTTAGCACATTTGGAATATGATAAGGCATGGATTGTGCATACATGTTATTCCACATAGGCATATTGTATGGCATTTGAGGCATACTAAATGCAGCAAGATAAGGATTGTTAAAATATGGCATGTTTGCAAAATGTGCATAAGGATTCTGTTGAGACATAGTAGGCATTGCATGTAGAGATGATGCAGACATGTTAGGCATGGAAGAGGGTACAGTTATGGGGGTTTTCTTAATAGATTTGCAATTAGCAGATAGATGATTAACACTACTACAATGCACACAGCTTTTTCTAGGAGCATACCTATCAGGTGTGTAATTGTTATGTTTGTTAACACCTACCTTCCCATTTCTGTTAGATTTTCTTTTAGTTTCCTTTTTATCCTCAACCATCTTGAGCCTATTATTTAACTGTTCTAAGGTCATGTGCCCTATATTCACCTCACTGACATCTTTGGATGTGCTTGCTTCTTCTTTAACAAAGTTCTTGGAAGTTGAACCAAACTTTTTGTTGAGTTTCTTTAGATTTTCACTATTAGAAACATCTGCCTGTTTTAATTGAGGAACCTTCAACGGATGCTCATTTTCTTCCTTCATCGGATAACCTTCATCATCCGTTGATTCCACATCCGTTGACAGCCCATCAATTAATTCCAGTTTCTTTTTGTTTTTATCCCAGGCAGTTTCACAGAATGATTCAATTCCTTGGACCTTGGCAATTTGAGCACTAACATCCCTAGATGTTTTCCAGGCTTTAATCACCTCTTGCTCTCTCTTTAATTGATTAGAAAGTATTTCTACTTTCTTAATAGATTCAGCTAGTTCATTCTCAACAGATATACAATGCAGCTTGGTTTTCTCTAGGTCAATCAACTTATCTTCTAACATAGCATTTCTATTACTTAAAAACAGATTGTTCTCTTTAATCCTACTATTTTCTTTAACAAGAGATTTAAGAGACACACGCAAATGATACAATTCAGTAGACATGTCATTAAAAGCATCATTGCACTCTTCTTTAGTAAGTTGTGTTACATCAGTAGTGATTACCTGAGTTGTTACCTGATTGCTTGATGAACTAACTTCATTTTCCTCAGAATCAGCCATGAGAGCTAAGTTGACATACTCCACATCTTCATTCTCTTCCTCTCCATCAGCTGCCCAATCTTTTTCTTGAGTAATGAAAGCCCTTTCCTTTTGCTTGAGCAGATCAAAATATTTCTTCTTGTAATCTACTTGATCAAATTTCTTCTTTTCAGAAGTTGGCTTTCTGCACTCACTTGCAAAGTGTCCACTTATACCATAATTGAAACACTTAAACTTTGATTTGTCCACCATGTTCTTATGAGGTTTAGTGGCTCTAGTGTTTTTCTTAAACTTCATCTTTGCAAATCTCCTGGACAGAAATGCAAGATGCTCATCAACACTATCAGAGTCATCTTGACTGGAGTTGTCTTCATTCTCAGCAACTTGCTCTTTTCCTTTGCTTGATTCCTGATATCTTGTACCATCTTTGGAGTTTGATGTAGATCTCACAGTTTCTTGTCTGCATTCCCTCTCATTTTCAGCTACCAATGCAACTGAACTTCCTTTCTTTCTCCCCTTCTCCAATACCTCATCCTGTTCCAACTCTAGTTCATAAGTCTTCAAGATTCCATATAATCTTTCAAGAGTGAAGTCCTTATAATCCTGAGAGTTTCTTAAGGAGACAGTCATGGGTTTCCATTCCTTTGGCAAGGATCTTAAGAATTTAAGATTTGAATCCTTCACCTGGTACACTCTACCATACAGCTTCAATCCATTCAACAGCTTTTGGAATCTGTTAAATGTGTCATTTAAAGATTCATTTTCTTCAAAATGAAAATACTCATACTGTTGAATGAGAAGCTGCATCTTGTTCTCTTTTACTTGTTCTGTACCTTCACACAGCAGCTGAACTGTGTCCCAAACCTCTTTGGCAGTTGAGCAATTTATCACATTATCAAACATATCCTTGTCAAGACCATTAAACAAAATGTTCATAGCCTTCTTATCCTTGTGGACTTCTTCTGTGTCTTCCATTGTCCATTCTGCTCTAGGTTTTGGAATGGATTGACCAACAGCAATTGTGGCCGTAGCAACTGTGGCTACTTTGTGGGGAATGTGAGGACCATTCTCAATACAGTTTACATAACCTTCATCTTGGGAGAGTAGATGAAGGTGCATTTTCACCTTCCAGTGGTGATAACTGTCTCTGTCAAGAACTGGGATTTTTACTCCAATATCCTTCTTACTCATCTTTGTTAGATTCCAAGATCTTTAAACTCTTTGTTTGTCAAGAGCCTGCTCTGATACCAATTGTTATTTCTAGAGAACTAACAATGAGATTTACAGAAGGGGGGTTGAATGTAAATCTCAAAACTTTTTCAAGTTTTGAGCAGTTTATAAAGACTGTGTGTTCAAGATGAACAAGTGTGTGAATTGCTTTAAGCTGATACAGACAGATATATATTCAAACACAAATGTAAAGAACACAATAAACCTTTAAAAACTTTTCTGGTGGATTTGTTGTTCCACCAGAGATGGTATTTCAGAAATTCTGTGATCTGAGAATTTGATCACAGCTGCATCCTAGTACAAACTAGATAATTTTTCTCTCAAGATTTTTCTAAACAGCTCTGGAAAAATTCTTTTCTAATTACTAGCTTCTACTTGGTTTATATATTACCAAGTTTACAAGTGAAGATAAGGATATATAAAATAATAAAGTAAGATCTCCACTTATTTCTTCTCCAGTTCACTCCAGTACTTTGTTGACTTAATGTCTCTTTATACTAGAGTAGAACGGCTGCTTTTTCTGATGTTCCTGAAATTAGGCTGCCACATTTCAGTTATCTCTGTTCACCCACGTGCCTCTGTTTGTAGGTACAACTACCACTTATCAACGGTTAATCAACAGAACATCCGTTGAAGCTTTCATCCGTTGATGCACTCATCCGTTGAAGGATGTTATCCGTTGAAGCTTTAGAGACATCCGTTGAAGCTTAGCTTCTCATCCGTTGAAGGTCTTTAAGTCATCCGTTGATACCACTTCATTTATACAAAATTACAAGGCATGAAATATTTACAATTGGCCTTCCTATCTGCATATCTTCTAGTAGTCAACATGACTCATAGTTTCTCTCAACTTCTAAGAATTACATCTTAAATACAGAGACTGAAATATGCTACAACACTAGACTTATTTCTAAGTAAAGCTACACCATCAACGGATAGCCAAAGTGGTCTTATCCGTTGAGGCTACAGACACTGAATTTCTACTTAAGTGTTTTGTTAAACATATCATCAAACTAATGCACATATATTCCTAACAGACATGCGGACTCATAGTTCACATAACACATAAACACATAAGGCACATATCACATATTTCATATAACATATAAATCAGTTCGTCAAAACACTCAACTCGGTATGTTCAAAACTGAAATTGAGTCAAAATACAATTTTACAATAATTACGCGACTCAGAAACATTTACAAAATTAAGTGACCTTTCGAAATGAAAGATTTTATATCTTGAAAGTATTTTTTTTTAATGAAAGCAGGATATGTTACTGAGTCTAGACACGTTCGTTTCGTATTAAACGGACAAACGGTCTATTTAATACGAATTTTTGAACATTTTTTGGAATTAAAACGGGTCTCCGAATCATTTTATAAATAAATAATAGGGTTCGAACACCCGAATGACTTTAAAATAATTTTCTACTAATTATTGAGCCTTGAAAATAATTTAAAATAATATTTTAAAACTCAAAACTATTTTTCAGAATTTTTAAAATCAAAAATAAATAATTAAATCTAATTAAATAATCAATTAACATTAATTAATAACTAATTAAATTAAATAATCAATTAATATTTAAATTAATTAACTAATTAATTAATTAAATAAATAATTTGGATTTATTTTTGAATTTAAAATATTTTTCAGAATAATAAATAATGAATTTTTAGATTTTCAAATCAAATTTTTTAAAATTAATAAAAGATTTTTCATTTATTTTTAAAAATAAAATTCAGAAACACATTTTTAGAATCTGATTTAGGCAGAACAAGATTAAAACCGAGTATTTTTCCTGGGTTGGATTCGGGTCACGAAGAACACCAAAAATCCGGCAACATTTCTGCAGATTCCGGCAGATGGCCGTATTTCCCGCCAAGCTCCGTTGAGCTTAAAACGATCCCGTTTGTCTCAGTTTTGAGTGCAAACAACACACATATTGATGCCCTAACCCAGGCAAATCCATACCGGCAACAATCAAATCTGGGTTCATCGATTCCGGCTAAAATACCATTAAATCCGGCCATGGTCGAGCTTTTTCCGGCAATATATCAAAATAACTGATTCCTCAACCAAAGAACACGGTTTATATACGAAATCGAAGTTCAGGAATCGTATAATTTATTTATATATCAATCAAATCCGCAATAAGAACATCTAAAATCCATAAAAATCGATGTAAAATTGAAATAAACAAAAAAAAACACGGTTTCATCGAATAAGCAATCGTTTGATACTAATAAATACATGAATCGATTGTGAATCACGTAAGGAAGCTATATCAATCATCAAAACGATCAGATAACCCTAGAATAAAAAATGCCCAATTTCAATTAAGAACATTCATACTATATAAACCCTAATTTCATTAATCTGAGAATCAAACTCAAGCATTTCATTTCAAATGAGGGATTTCAAATGACAAAATTTGAGTTGTCATTTCAAATTCTCATGTTTATAGTAATATTTGAATGTCGTGGATTTCAAATAAAATCCAAATCCAAATTCCCAAACAGCTTATTTAATTAAATACAGAATTTCAAATGAAATCCAGTTTCCCAAACGGGCCATTATGTTATTGAACTCCAAATTCATCATATAATATACCAAAATGACCAGGAAAAAACTATCTACATGATTCTAGCATCAAATCACACAAACAACATCAAGAACAAAAATTCATATTTTAATTATCAAATAATTCAAATTAAAATAAATAAAGAAGAAAATCACCTTGATTTCTGTACTAAAATGGTTGATTGATTCAGAAAGTACTTTTCGAGAGCTTCGATTTGATATATGGCACGCCCGAATCGGAGTTCGATAACGCCTTCGTTCGAGGGTTTGATTTTCAAGAACACGGTGTTTTTAGGGTTTTTCTCTACAAATTATATATTTTTACTGATTGATTATGATTAGACGAATAAAATGAAATAAGAAAAAGCTATTTATATTTATGGAACATTGGTTCATTTTGGATCGTATTGGATCGATAAATTAGTTACTTAGCCGCTAAGTAACTGTAAAAATGATCCGATTTGATACCCGTATTGGATAATTATCCAAACCGGGCTTTTTTATAAAATACTTTATACGAAAATTATCCCGTCTTTCGAGAATACGGGTTTTGTTGCTTTATCGAAATGATTATCGTATCGAAAATTTTGTGTCGGGCCGCACACGGGTCAAACCGTAATCCGGATCGAAAAAGTTAAAACACGGAAAATGTCCGGAATTACCAAATTAGGTTAGAAAGGAGTTTTCAGAAGAGTTTCGGGTTGTAAAACATAAAAATGGTTAAAGTTTGGTAATTCCCGGCTTTATAAAATATTTTTGTAATTATTCAGAAAATAATTCATAAATTCATAAATCATTATAAAATCGTATAACACTCCAAAAATTACCAGAAAATACCATAATTATCTATAATTTATTCTGGACATAATAAAATTAACAAACTCATACTTTACCACATATAACATCCACATATCAACACCAATCCTCAGATAATTCACCAAAAAAATCACATAATAATCATATAATAATAATTTATTGATAAAAATAATTACACGCTATGTCCCGGATGTTACAACAAGTCTTACGAGATGTGCACGAAGGAGACTGTGGTAATCATACGGGTGGAAGGAACTTGTCATGTAAGATCCTCAGGATGGGGTACTATTGGCCTACGGTAAAAGAAGATTCTATCGAATACGTTAAAAGATGTGACACCTGCTAGAGACATGCACCAATCATACATCAACCCTCAGAGTTATTACATCTTTCCGTCCCGTCATGGCCATTTATGAAATGGGGAATGGACATAGTAGGGAAAATGCCCCCAGCTTCAGGACAAAAAATGTTCATGTTGGTAATGACGGATTATTTCTCAAAATGGATCGAAGCCGAGGCCTTCAGGCAAACTAAATCTAGAGAGGTAATTTCGTTCATTGAAAAGAATATATTGTGCAGATTTGGTGTTCCTTCTGAAATAAATTGTGACAATGGCTCGCAATTTATTTGCAACAAGACCGAAGATTTTTGTAGAAAATGGAACATTAATCTGGTAAAATCCACACCAAGGTACCCGCAAGCTAACGGGCAAGCTGAGTCTAGCAACAAGATTGTCATCAACAACTTGAAGAAGAGACTGACATCACACAAAGGGAAATGGGCTGAACAACTTCTTTTGGTGTTATCGTCAGACAAGACGACACCTAAAAACATCTACGAGACAGACTCCCTTTAGCCTAGTCTATGGGACAGAAGTTGTCATGACAACTGAAATTATTTCACCAACATCCAGGTACGGTTTGGAAACTACAGAGACGAATTATGATGAACGAGTACACGATCTAGATGTGATTGATGAGCTACGTGACATGGCCAAAATCAGGATGGCATCTTATCAACAAGCAGTAGCTAGGAGTTACAACAAGAATGTACCTCTCAGGACATTTGCAGTAGGCGACTTGGTGCTAAGAAAAGTATTCCAAAATACTATGGACAGGACAGTTGGGAAATTCGCCGACACTTGGGAATGACCATATTTAATTGACGATATTATTGGATGAAGAGCATACAAACTCTCGACTCTTGAAGGCGTCCAAGTTCCAAGAAGTTGGAACGTGCTACATCTCAAGAAATACCACATGTAATCACTTCGCCATTCATTTAAAGTCTAGTATCTTATTTGATAGTAAATAAATCGATAGGATAAGTACCTAGTACTATGGACAATTGGATTCTTTAGGAGTTATTTTGCTGCGTAGTTGTTTGATGTTTTCTTTTCTTCATTATAAATAAATACATGTGGTTCTTGGCTCATTTTTATTTGCTCATTTACTTATAATTAATTCAATATTAAGTATTTAAAACCTTGTTATCTTTCACTTGCTTTACGAGTCTGCTATATTTGAACAACAAACATACATGACGAATTGTACAATAGATAAGAGGCTTAGATTATCAACTCTATTACTATAAGAGGGCTGATCACCCCACGATGTATCAAGGGCCAACCTTGATGTTACAATATATATATATATATATATAAACAAGGCAAATAAGGGGCTTAGTCTCTCAAAATTTGCCAACAAAATTTAACAAACAAATTGACTTATTTCAAGAAGGTTAAAACCTCTTAATAAGGCATAACGATGCATGCATTAACGAGTACGGGTCACGAACAACAAAGTAAGTTTGACAAAGTAAAAACATCCAAATAACAACGAAGGAGAAAAACAATATGATATGAAGATAAAACAAGAGACATCAAAATAACGATAGTTGTTCACGGTAAATAACAAATAACTTAATTCCCCACCATGACAGGTGAAACATGAGTCAACAACATAATCAAAGTCTTAAAATAAAATCAAACTACTACTTTTCATCGACATCAAGATCCTTAGCAGACTTCTCACCACCTTCCACATCATCCACACCATCTGTGGACATGATAGGAAAGGCATCATCAGGGTAGGTGTCATTGTAAATCTTCATGGTCTCGTCAACATCCCATTTCTGCCACTCGCCTTTACTATATTCAAGCATCATCTCCACTCTGGTACGCATGACATGTTGTGTCACCACTTTAGTAGCCTCATCCTTCATCTCGTTCTCCAACGAATGGACTTTGGCAGCAAAATCATCAAATTCTTGTTGAATTTCGTTAACTTTCTTCAGATTTTCCGATGCACGATCAAGGGCAGTTTGTAACTTTTGAGAACAATCTTTATGCTCATCCTCGAGAGCTTTAAACTTTTTCATTTGCATAAGCCTCGTAGGCGACCATGGCATTTTGGAAGGCCTGCACAAAAAAGAAAAGGGAGACGTAAATATCACAAGCATATGATAAGCTTGGTGATGAAATATTAATAAAATAAGGTCTACTTACATGAAATATGTGGCCTTTTGTATCATCCAGGATGCTTTCAACAGGTTTAAACTCTGGCTTTCCATATACTGGGGCAGAAACATGTCCCCCAACAGATGGGCGAAGAAAGAAGGTTTCACCCCCATACTATAATGGTGAGCTACAAGGGGCATGAAATAGTTCATATCTCCGAATGTGGACATACTAGAGGGTTCAGTTCTAACCTTCTTAACAGGAGGACTAACAACAGGACTAAAAGTCACTGGGGATTTCGAATTCTCGGTCTTAACAGATTTATCCTCACGAGCTCTCTTAAAAAGATCTTTACTAGAAACAATTAATGGCTTGATCACTGGAGGTTTAAATTTTACAATAAGGAAGAACGGGTCAATAGTTGATAAAAAAAACTACAAGAGCACTAAGGAGACTGAAAAGGTGTTAGGTCCTGAATTATCGTAGAAGGGGGGTTGAATACGATAATCACTAAATTAAAAATTCTTTCGAATCTTTAGAGGATATAGATTTAGTGCTCGGTTAGTGATTATGTGTTCTTGAGAAGAATAGTGTTTGGGAATATAAAACGAGGAACACAAGATATTCGGGGAAGTATATATTCATATATAAATCTGCGAG
The DNA here is from genome assembly GCF_009905375.1 of Apium graveolens. Classification (NCBI taxonomy): domain Eukaryota; kingdom Viridiplantae; phylum Streptophyta; class Magnoliopsida; order Apiales; family Apiaceae; genus Apium; species Apium graveolens. The sequence continues at coordinate 248,604,143 of NC_133652.1, forward strand.
GGGTGTTGCTACATTCCGGTAAATAAATTAACCGGTTATAATCTAAAAACAACAAAGTTCCTAGCTTCTACAAAGATTTACAAATCAAATCTTATACAATGATCTAGCTTTTATTTGTCTAAGAATTTAATTACTGGGTAACGATTATAATGCCCCTATGAATATACAAGAGTTAAATCGGGCATTATAACGTTACTCCGGTGAGAAGTTAAACGGATATTCAAGGTGCCAGAGCTTCTCTTTAAATCTTTGCTTCTTGTTTTATCAGCTCTCTTTTTGTTGGAGAAGAAAATAAACAGAACAACTAAATCCTTCTGATTCTGTAGTGTAGACTTATATCCAATAAAATTATGTGGCTGAAGAGAGGAGTGATCTGTGGCGACCAAGGTGTACAAGGGGATTCACTTCACACTCTATGGCGACCAGGGTGAGGAGCTTCGCAGTTTATTTAGTTGAACAGGTGACTGGCGACTAAGGCATGTGGGTGGCGACCACAGTACAAGTGTTACACTTGTACTTAAACAAAATTGATGCAAAACATCCTGTGGCGACCATAATGTACTCTAGTACATTATATGTACTTAATCTATTCTTTTGTAAACCAAAACATGTCGCCTTATTCCTTTTCCCTTTTTTATTTTCTTTTCTCTTTTTCTTTGTTTTCTTTTTCTCTTTTTTTTCTTTTTCTTTTTCCTTTTTCTTTTCTTTTTGTATTTTCTTTTTCTTTTTATTTTCTCTTTTTTTGTTTTCTTTTTGTTTCTTTTCTTTTTAAGTTTAAATTGTAACTAAATTAATTTATAAAATTAACTTAAATATAGCTTATATAAATAAACTAATTTAGATTTATAAAATAAACTTATTTAAAATTTATAAGATAAATCATTTTAAGTTTATTAAATAAATTATATTAAAGTCCATTAAATAAATTTATTTAATTTAATAATTAAACTTTGAGCTACACCAATCCCTTGTGCCGCTTAGCTATATACCCTGCGCACCACTTCTCGTACTTTAACAGATAAACGTTCAATCCAAGTACGTTCCTCAACTTAACAATCCTTCTATAAATAATACCCAGATTCCTTTCACGAGCTGTTGACGCCTAGTGTAACCGGTCTGGTTCACAGACGACTAACCTCGATTCAGGTCTTCGTATTATAGCCTTGATTACATTGTTAAGCTTGCCTCAACTTTATTGCTTCGTACACTTACCGTCAATAAATAATTATACTTTCACTAGAATCCTTTTTGGTACTTTAGACAACGTCTTCATTAACCTCTGTTTATACCCTGTCTTCAATTCTTCAGATTTCTATACTTCATACACTGTCTATCTTCAATCAGTGCCAATACACTGAAATCTTCTGGTAGCACTTATACACTGAATCTTTAAAATTTCTGAAACCTTGAAAGTCTTTAAACTTTATTCTTCACTAAGGTATGAACATATTAATGAGCTTCTTTCAGTGACCTGTAAACAGACTTTAAGCCTTCTTCTAATATTTTGATTCATTGTATTTGCCTTGTCTTCATTCTTCCTGATTTCTTGTGTAGACGTAGTAGTATTATTAACCTGTCATGTTCTAGTGTTGTTATTATGTTGAGTTATCACGTAACTGTTCATACAGCTACGCAGTCTCACCAATAATCTCCCCCTATTTGATTGTTAAACCTAAAAAACAAATTAAATAGAGAGGATAACTCAACTAACAACTAGAAAAAGTAAAGTACCAGGACTTGTAAATAATGCTACTGGTTTTCTAGATCAAATACCGCATTTCCAGATTTCTTGAGTAACTGAAATGAAAGATGCTTGTTCCTCTAGCACTAAACTGATCTTCAAGTATTTTCATCTTCATTTCCTTGGTTCTTCAAATCTCTCACTTCTCAGTCTTGAAGTAATCATCAGCAGCTTCTTTTTTATACAACCACATTTCCTGTTGAGAAGCACATATCTCTCTTGCTTCTCCCCCTATGAGAATCAACTGCTTAAAGGAGATCACTTTCGTCTACCACCTCTCCCGTACAATAGGATCCGCAGATAAGAACTAATGGTACTCCCCTTTTGGAAAACAACTTATCCCCTTATGAAGAATAGTGATGAACCAAATCACTTCTTCTGATTACTAGGAAATCACCTTGTGTTTTACCACCTTTCCTGTACAATAGGATCTGTAGTTACAAACAACAATGGTGTTGTGGTTATATGTTTTACCTTTTTCCACCTGCCTGCTATTTCTCCCCCTTAGTTGAGGAATCCTCCAAACTATTACTTAAGCTTTTATCCCCCCCCCCCCCGAGAGAAGGAATGAATGACGTTGTCTGAAGGAGTTCTCATATTTTACTTTGTTGGAAAAGAAATAACAAGTCATAGTCTGATCAATCATATCCCTTTAAATGCTACAAGTATGACTTCACTGTTGATCATCATGTTCACCAATCTTCCAAACAACTCCTTATACCTCCCAACTGTGAGATCAATAATTGTTACCAATTGTTAGCTCCCAACTGGTTAGGTCCCGAATTATTCTAATTCAATCTGTAAATATTAGGTCCCTAAGAGTTAAGTTTCAATCATAAAAAGATTCGAGACCCGAAGTATCAAGAACCATGTTTAGGGATAGGGAATGGGATATTGTGTTTCTCTTTCTTCCTCACTGTGAGTGTGATTCTGTTTCATGTACCTCACAAGTGTTTCACTCTTCTCTCCACTTGTGTTTACACTCATTCTCACAAGTGTATCACTCATCTCATAGCTCCAAAATCCAGCTGTACCTGCAAGGAAAATCACATTAGCCATCCTTAAGGAAGTCACAGGTGGTGCAATGGGAGTTCGCAAATCCCCATCCTCGTTAGACTCGTCAGATGAATCTGAGTCATAATATAAAAGTTACTATTTTCCCTTTGAGGGTACCAGATTTGAACTCTGGGAAGGTAAACAATGATCCAAAGAATTTAGCATAAAGATCAAAGTTTGCTTCTAATGTCTGTGAAGACATCTCCTTGTGACTCATCAGGTAAATTAAAATTATCGTCAACAAGTTGCCGATTTGCACCTATATCAGATCCACTATTCACATATACATCCAGGAGATTTAAGCCTGGGGAGGTAGACACTGACCACTGACATATGGCTATTGGATCAGTATCCTCTCCTAACACCTGTAAAGGCAATTGGTCCATTAAAGAACCTTGAACAATCGAATCTGACCTTAAAATGGTCGAAACTCTTATTTACGTCAACTCTTCTTTTGTGTGTGTAACATATCCTTGTGCATCAAGAATTGTTTATGTTTGAGGTGGTGACACTACATCGGATACCCTGGCCGACAGGCAAATTTCAATAGACGCACCATGTTGAGAGGATGAATCTAGTAACTGTTTTTGTGCCTTTTCAGCCATTACATCTTTTTGAGAAGATGTATGGGGGATAGCAGTTGTCTCGGTTTAAATACTACTCATCTTTGTAGGAGACAAAGTTGTTGGGTTGACGTCAGAACTTTCCTTATGTGGTACACTAAGGCACTTTCTCCCTCACGCTCATTCATACTTCATTTTAGTGGTAAGAGAGTGTTGGTTGGTTCTGTTTCTGTGTTTGTCTTTACAGTCTGGGATATAAGTTGTGGGTTTTCAACCTCATGACTATCAATGAAAGAAGGCCATTGGAAGTTGAACCTGTATCACATAATATATGGCAATATAGAGATAAAATGCATTTAAGATCTATAATGAATGAAAATTTTGCATTTAATCTTTTGAGAGAAATGATGTACAATAGTGATTTCAAAATATTTTAATGAAATAAGCAATCACCACTGTAGAAAGAAGTTTGATTTTCTCATAAAATTGTTCTAGTGCACAAGTCTGTTTTTATGCTTAAAAAGATAAATGATTTAATAAGACACAGACTGATGACCTAGCAGTATTAAGAAGAGAAAGAAAATTTTTATCTTTCAATATGAATAGTTTTTGTAAAAGAATTGATCACTTAGGGTAAAGTCTAAGCAATTCTCATTCATGTCAAAAGCTCCACAATCTATCTTTATAAGATTATAATCAACAGAATTGTTTATTGATAAATATTCTTAATACGATTGACTATGCTGTTAATTTCAAATTATAGTGAATCTGTCAGATATAGCAACTCATATAAATTCACTAGAACTTAAAATCTCACAATTATCTGTAACAAAATATTAACAATATATCATTGACTGATACTTGTCAAGTACTTTGAATACCAATAATTATATTGCATCTTATTTTAATATTAAAATAAGATATCAATGAATTAAATACCAATTATCTATCAAATAGACATTAGCATTCAATTTCATATATCATACAATTGTTAACTCCTAACAACTGTAATATCTCAAACAATATTGGTTTGATAAATAAATCAACATTAACCAACATTGACTTGTTTGCAATCTTAGAAAACTATTATAAGTTTCATATACTTTGATCCATTGAGTATTGCATCTATTATCAAAGTGTTTAGGAATTTGCAAATAAGTATAAAAATTAGTCTAGGTGGACAACATATGGTTACTTATAATAAAGCCAAATCCTCATTGTCCATAGTTGTACTTCAAGAGATAATCTTACACTTTTCATATTAGTATAAGTGACTGACGATAAACATTGATTACTTAGAGGAGTTCTAAGTAAGGTCACAAATAATAATACTTCACAATTAGTTCATAGTTAAACTCTTCATATTAGTATAAGTGACTGACGATAAACATTGATGTATATATACTTGTTCATCACACACATATATATTATTTTAATTTAATGTAAAGTAAAGTGTGAAATTAATTTATGAAAAACTATAATTTTTTTCATTGTTAACAAAATTTATTAAATACTTATATAATAATTTTAATATATATTTTATATTTTTAAAATTATTAATAAACTAATATAATAATAAAATTAGTTAAATTCATTATAATATATAAACATAATATTTTTAACTAATTCTTCTGATGTTTATATTATTAGAATAATACCTTAAATATGTTTTAATTAATTTAATATTTAAGTTTTACTTGTATTCACTAAAAAAATAATTAGTTTATTATTAATAATTTCTTCTCAACTATATATGTTAAAAATAATTATTTAATATAGTTGTTGATATTTGAAAATAATAATAAAAACTTTTTTGAAATATAACTAATCATTTTAGCTAATACCCTTTAAAGTAAAATTGTTTACGGATTCAACAAATTTTACATAATATCTATTTTATACTATTTTAACTAATGAATATACCTAATAGTCTTGGAAATGCTCTTATATCATAAATACAAGGCTTTTTTTGTATGAAGATAATAATTTGATTATATTTGTTAAATGCTTATTCATAATATTTTGGGAAGGAATAAAAAGATAAATTTTGAAAGATAGAATCCTAGTAAAATATACTCCTCCGTCACGCTGATAGTTTACTGTTTGCACGTATTTCAAGACTTCAATAAAATATAGTTTCATAATGTTTTTTTTTAAAAAAAAAATTTTAATAAAAGTTTAAATGAAACTTTTTTTCAAAATTTTTCTTTTTAAAAAAAATATTATAAAAATATATTTTAAACGATTATTAAAAAAATGCCTAAAATAACTAAACAATTAAGAGAAAGTGTTTCATCGCCTTTTCTAAATAATTAGGCTTATCAAGTATGGTCTGGACGAGAATTGGAACGAGTTCGCTTAATACAGTAATTAAATGACTTTTTCAATTAAAAGGAAGGCCAGCAGTGCCAAAAAAAAAAGTGGTCACATTCCGTCGTGGAACTCACAATTCTTCAACTTATATCAATGTTACACTTTAATGCAACCCCGTTATCGATTAGGTCCTGATAACCTTTGAATTTGTATCAAATCAGTACATCCGAAAGATAATTCAAGATTGGGCAGGGGACAAAATCGTATGGCACTGAAAGAATTTCTTCCACAAAAGTCGTTTTAACATTGTATGATGTTTCAAGTGTTTGTTTGAAATTTGATGTCGCGATCAACCATGGGGGATGCAGAGAATTGGTTAGAAAGATCAATGTACGGGCTAAAGAAAATGAAAGTAACAAAAGGGACAATAATTGAGAATGGATTTGGCTTCGTGTTATCATCTTCATTTGATGTTTTTGCTAGTTTTTCAATTCAGAAATATGATGGTTTATTGGAGGAAAAATTATCTACATTGATTTGGATGTTTCCGTTTGGCTTAGAGAGCCAACTAAACTTGTATCACCTTCATCTTTACGTTGCATGGCATGGTTTTTGTGAAAAATAAATAAATAAAATCTCTCCTCCATGAGAAAAATGTCCCTAAATACGTATTTAGGGAAGTTATATGAATACGTATTATATAAATCTCAACTATCCCTAAGTACGTACTTAACATGAGTACTTAGTGTATTAATCTCAACTATAAAAGACTTGCTTTAGTTCAAAGGTTATCAATTCTCGGCACTACATCAGCCAAGGCTAGTTCTCTTATGGTAATTTATTAAGTAGTATAGTATTACGCTCTCAAAAACAAGTGAAAGTAGAAATTCTAGTAAATTCTGAGAAAAGCCTGTCAGAAGGCTTATGGACAGTATTTGCAGTACACAAGAAGGAAGAGAAAAAATGAACCAACAGTTCCACTGATAATAAAGTGGCGGCAGCTGCAACAGTGTATTCAGGGTTAATTTTGTGGAAATTGCGTGAAAATGAGGGATTGAGATGCTTTACTTGAAGCACTGGGGAGGATTTCAAAAGGTATTTGTTGCTTTGAAAGACTACTGAGTTGTTAAAATGAATGGATCAAAATTCAAAGAAGCTGAATTGTTATTAATCATCAGCTGAGTTGAGGTATCTCAAGAAGTCATATTATGTAATTTAACTACTTTAATAAGTTGTCAAAAGTTGGCAAAAGTACTAGGCAAACTTGCAACTTCGATTAGTTGGCAAGAATCCAGTGCTACATCTACATCTATATACTTCTACAAACAACACAATAAGAAGAAATTTGTGGGTATGAAAAAGGAAAAAACATCAGGTTTTATCTAGTTGGTACTCGAGACTTGCAGCCCTCAGCAGGAGCAACAAACCACACACATTGCGTAGTTTAATTTTAATGTCTCCAGATTACTTGCAGAGAACAAAACAGCAGAATGTAATGTGATCTTAGACAGTTAACATAGACTTAATGAGCAGACGGCTGCAATTATCCTTTAATTATCCTTTAAATTATCCTTTACAGCCACATTATCATGGAAAATAACGAATTACTGGACCAATACAGCTACAGCCTAGCAGGCAATAAACTTTCTCCATTTAAATACCACAGTAGTAATGTAGTATGGAAGTACTAGGCATTAAACCAAAAATTATATACCTCCTATCAAACTTGTATTTTGTTTTGGTTAATTCTAGAAGTTGTAGCGATAATATCACCTCTATCCAATATAGATTCTGGTAAAAAGACTCTGAAAACAGCATAGTGGTGATTTAAGCTTTTCTCTCCTTGCAGTCTGTGCAAACTTTCCAGTGCCCCAGCATAGGGATTAGGAAAAGCGTAAAATATACGCTTAATCCGTTGATGAACAAGTGCCATAGCACACCTATCAGATATAACTACAAAGAATCAGAACTCCGAAGATTATTAAAAGAGAGCTAGGGCGGGAAACACAGCTGCAACAACAAACAGAACTTAAAATACGTCATTGATGATATCATGATGCCAGTATACCACTAAGGTATTCATAATGGCTAAAAAGAAACAGTATGTCAGGTTGCCATGAAAGCATTATGTACTTTGGCTGCTCATAAGACATATTAATCTAGATATACAACTGTATGTTTGGAACATGAAATAATAAAAAAAAAACTCGAGAAGGAAGGCGTGATAGAATTGGGAATGTTAGTGTAACATGCGTCCTACAGCAAAGATAAGCCTTTCTTTCAGTAAAAACTTGATCAAAGTATTAGACACACACTCATACATACCCTGTTTGTAATAAAGAGATAACAAATTATCAAAAAACTTACATTATGCACGGTTCCCAAACAAGGTATATGTCATAACCAGTACATAAGTAGGGTCTTGCTGTTTCACCATTTTCTATTCCAGAATCCTCTACCTGAAAAGTCAACTTCAGCAGGGTGAGCCTTTGCATATTGGATTGGACATTTAACTAGTTAATTATGCAAAATAACTTCGCTCCTATATAGTTGTTTCATGGGACAAACAAATTTGGTCAAATTTATCAAATTTTGACCTTAAAATTTTATAATATTTTCTCACTAGTAGATTATAAAATCATATACACATGGACTATATTCGTCAACTTGAATGAAGACAACTAAACTTTCTTAATCTAACCATAATTACCCCTTTTCCTCAAAACTGATGTGAGAAAAATAATTCATTTCATAATATATACCAGATATAAAATTATTAGGGTCAATGTTAGAGATATGAGTTTTACTTTTCTTACATGGCCTCTTATAGTAACATTGGAAATTTGCTTCACCCGTTATCTTTTTTAATAATAGAGTTTAAATTGATGTTCGTTCAACAAAGACAAAATATGAAACGCCAGATTCATGCATAAGAGTTGGCTCCCTTCATTCTGAGAGGATCCAAATTTGATACTGTCTATACACATCATATAAATTACAATGAGAGAGGACATAATAGAGCTTACATATGTATTGGTTGTTTGCCTTTTTGTTGGAACAATTGTCAAAGGGGAATCCCCAAAATCAGCCTGACACCATTTGTCACCTACATCTTTACTGGCAGGGAAGAGATATCTATCTCTGGAAGCATAATTCTCGATAGCAACCATAGCAGCATGGTGCAAAGGGTGGCGAAAACAACTTGCCTGAGACTGTTGTTCAGTCCACTGCCAAGGATGTAAACAAGAAACATCACTATATGGCCTCTTCTGTTTATTGAAGGAAGAGTTCGAAGTTGAACTTGTGTGGGTTTGCAGTCCACTTATGATGGAAGGAGAAGATGTGGTTTCACATGGTTCTAGGTACCCTGCTCCAATATTTTTCCTTGTTGAAGTATTCTTCTGAGAGAAAACTTGATCACATGATCTTGCCACCACTTGATTAGACGTTGGATTCACAATAACAGCAGCATTTACAATCTGCAAGGCAGAAGCAGATCACATGTGAGAAACAACAAACTGTCCACTGTCAAATGATAATAGTACCTTTTTTTTGCTAAATTTGTTTATAATAGAAAGAAAAGGAGAATATACAAGGGGTGAACCCTAAGATCTATGACAAGCCATAGACGAGACTATGTATAACCAATCTAGAAAAGATTGGAGATAGAAAGCAAAAGCTAAACAGAAACACAAAGAAACCTAAGCAACAAACTAGGCAACAAGACTGTGTAAATCAGGCCTAACTATTTTATCAAACCAAGAAGAACCACTAAGGCGGGCCTTAACATCCAGAAAAATTCCATGCAGAATTTTTTAGGGCCGAAAACCCCTTTCTCATGTGCACGGGCGTTACGCTCTCTCCAAATATGATAACAAAAAACCTGAGCAAAACAGAGAGCAACCACCCTCTCGACCTTGTCTTCGATAGCCATCAAAGAAGAGAGAAATTGAGACCAGGAGCCAGACCTAACAGTGATGTTGAGAGACGAAAAGAGATGCCTAAGAATCCAGCTGCTATAAGTGCAATTCACAAAGATATGGTTATCTGTCTCTCTGCCCTGGATGCATAATTAACACTGTTGATGAGTAATGATCCCAAACCTGTGAAGACGAGCAAGAGTATTCAATCTACCATGGCAAGTCAGCCACTGATGGTGAGCATGCCTGTTTATGCGCAGTTTGTGCCAGACTGCTAGGTACCAGCCAACTGCAGGGGCCCTGTGTCTAATCGAGTCCCAAATGTGCCAAGTCTTGATTTTAGAAGCATCATTACCATCCCAAAGAATCAAATCATGGCTGCCGGAGTTTATAGCAGGAAAATCAAAAGAGGAAATCCAGTGAATAAGCAAAGGGTCCAGGTGGTGATGTCTAGAGTTGATAATAGGAAGCCTCCAAGAGACAGATGTGATGATACTACTCAGTTTAGCATTCTTGTTGTTGTTGGAGCCACATTGGGTGATTATAGGGCTGGACTCTGAACTAGCCAAACAAGAATTTCTCCACCAAGGATCGAACCATAGAGATATACCATCACCATTCGCAACTTGGTATGATATGAATTGAAGAGCCGTAGCACGAAGTCTCAATAATTTCTTCCGTATCCAAGAAGAGTCCGTAGGCAGCTTTAAGGTCCAAAACTGCTGGTTTTTAAGAACCGTACTGTTGACCCATAAAGGCTATGCAAGGGATCTCGGTCGATTTTTTTTCATGCACAATTCAAATTATAAGGACATAAAATTTTTAATATTGTTTGCATGAAAACGGAACTTCTATAATATTGATAAAGCTGACTTGGCGTAAATTGCAACTGTGTAATAAAAGAAATTGCTTGTGTATGTCTAATCATCTTTATATTTCCATTTAGCTAGGTACTCTTCCTTTTTATCCATTGGTTCATAATCAAGAGTACAAAACCCTGTTTATCCATTTTATCATTATTAAGAGTATGAAATTGACAAGGGAGCTTTTTCCTAATAAAGAACAAAAATATATTAAAATTCTGGGTCAAGACAAGAACCACAATTTCCAGCTAAATGCAACATTGGGACCTAAGAATCTTTTAGAGAGGTAAAGTTCGCGATAAATGTAGATATTTACCTGACCATCAACAGATTTTGCCAAATCAACAGCGAATTTCATGAACTCCAAAACCGATAGTAAACTTTCTTCACTAAATCCAGTAATGCCATCTATATTGCTATGTATATAGATAAAAAATTAATATAACAATCAATCAGGCTAAGACTTAGACCACACATGATCCTTTTGAGAATTAAAAGTCAATTCAACTCATGTTCAAGCTTAAATTGATTACAGATCATTAACTTTCTTAGCAAAAGCCGTATTTAGCAAATCTAACTGTATTAGTCAAAGAATGTATAAAACATGCCTGCAAACAAGAAAACTGGGTAGAGTAAAACAAAAGTGAAATAATACACACATGACATGAATGATATGTTCATTACTGATTTATTATGCAACCAGACATCCATTTAATCAACACAAAACATGACTAACAAAGTGCTTGCTATGTCCGTAAGCTATTTAAATCAAAACATGTGCCTGGTTTATTAGATAACAATTTCACGATTAAAGGTTTGAGAGTTAAAGTTGCAGAACCTAACTGGCACTACAGTCCAATTGAAAGGATAAAATTTGATATAATACTGATGCAGGGCAAGGAAGTAAGAAATTGTTAATATTTTGATTTAAGTACATAGTATTATAGTTAATTGTAATTTATTATAATAATTAATTATTAGATAAGTATTGTTTTAGGAAATTCTAAAATATTATTGAGAATAATAGAATAATTTGTTTTCTTCAAGCTACCGGGGTAGAAGACTAATGATGGAAAGCAAATATAAATAGGGATTAGATTCTTACAAATTACAATTAGAAATTTACTTGGCTTCCAAGTGATAGGATTTCAATTAAAACATTGTAAATTGTAATCTTCATTATTAGAAAGAGAATAAGTTCATCAGTAATTGATTTTTATCGGATAAATTAGAGATGTTTTTTGTCCTTCTACTGACTCCCTGCGAAAATAGACTTGTATCCCTTGTTTCAACCCTTTTCTAGACTATGTCCTACATACCCTGTTCAAAACCTAAATTTTTTTATATCTTGAACAGAAATAAAATTTAGGTTACCAACATGAATGATGCGTGGTAAGAATCCTCTTGATAGAAACTATAAAAATCGGTTATCTCTTCAAAGAGATCTGTGGATAAATCCTACAAAAATTCTAGTTTAAATCAACAAGGAGGCCAGAAACTTCACAGAGGAAAATATTTGAATATTTAGCTAAAGTGATACTTGTGATTTATAAGGAAAATTAGCAAGGCAGAAAAAAGTTATAAGAACAACTTAGCTAATATGATAAAACACTTACTAGGTTGGTGGATGATATGAAGTAGGCCACAGCTTGCACTGTTCTTCCCACTCTACTTTTGATGTAGCTGGGTACTTGGATACCTAATAAGTTTTGGCAGAAACAGATATATTACCAGTAATTACCAGAATAAACTGCTAATACAATATAAATGTGGAATAAATACTAAAAAAATTAACAAGTTATGACAGGAAAAAATAAACCACTAATTACCAGAATAAACTGTTGATACAACAGAAATGTGTAATAAATACTAGAAAAATGGAGAGTAAGAAAACCTAATTTTCAAGGTCATGTAGATGCAACATTAATCAGACAACATAAGGAAAAGTCTCCGAGAAGTACATCGGTAACTATTGAAAAATAAAGTATAACTAAGCTAATTCTCGAGCCGTCAACCAAATAAATTCCCACGGATGGTGCAAGATAATTACATGAATCACATATATTAGGTAAAACTATAAGAGACTAGAAAAAAATCGAAAAGATCAGGGTGATCTGACCACAGAAGAATCACAACTCTTGAGGTTATGCAACAGAGAGAGAGGGAGGGGGAGACAGAATGAGAGGGGGGGGGAGAGAGAGAGAGAGAGAGAGAGACTAGGCTGATCATCACAACTCTTGAGGTTGAGAGAGAGTAGAAAAAAAACCTGAAAGAACAGGGTGATCTGATCAAAGAAAAATACGACTCTTAAGGTTATACAACAAAGAGAAAGAGAATTTGAAGTGATAAAGCTAGTCAATAATTGAACTTTTCTAAAACCAATGAATACATTCTATCTGAAAACAAAAACAAAAGAAGGAAAAACGTTGATATCTAAAGGAACAAACTTTACTTGTAATATAATGGATCACAACACTTGAATTTTGAAAAAATTGGACATTTAATTACACTAACAGATACATCTCTAAAAAAAACAATTATGAAGTTAACTCAGTGTAAGATTTGGCCTACTTTAGTGATAAATGTGCTCAATTGGTATGAATCTATAAGCTCAGCTATATCACCGGGCATGGCTTCCAACTGGCCACTATCATGAGAAGCCAGACATAATATCATCAATAACTGAACGTTTCCTGTAGAAAATGTTAATTAATCACTGTGTTCCTATAGATAATAATAAATATTTGCTTGATAACGGGTATATACTATATTAAAGAATAAAAATATTAAGCTCATATATCCTCCTTTTTTAATCTGTTCAGTCATTTTGTAGAATGTCGCAATATTTTATTATTTGACATTCATGAGAAAGCAAGCTTCATCGATACTGAAATAAAAAGTGAAAAGTTCCAAAATCAGCCAGCAAACTGATCTCCTAAAGCATAAACAGATCCTAACTTCAACATTTCACTATTATAAACCCACAACAAACCAGGTATATGATACTACATATTTGTGTATCTGAGTTGAAGCACAGACCTTCAACACACCTTTTTCGTATGCGCTTCACATGACGAAGATCTTCGAGCGGCGAAATCTTATTCAACTTCCTAATATCATTGAATTTGTTTCACATGTAAAGTTATGACAATCCATAATTAAAAAGAATAAGCACATTTTCTAGGTAAATGTAACTTTGACAGTGCTAGTTGGAATCAAATTTCAAATATGGGCATAGACACTAGTTTCTATTCAAATTACATTCACGTACCTTATGAGCGTGTTAGCATGTTTCGGATTAATTACCGAAGCGTGGGCATTTACTGGACCAATACAACAACAAAGAATTATAACAACATACTGGAGAGAGAACTTGATACACATACACGCAAAAGAAAACTACTATACATATTAGAAGTCATAGTGTCAGGCCCAACTTTCAATCTGTATTACTCCAATCATCTCGACCGGAATGGTGAAACTAAAACTTACCCTTGGAATTGTTATGATTATTTACAATGGGGATGGACACACACATGCACAAACTTTAAGATGTATTTTACTTGATAATGTTTACCTGTGGGTTGTAAATGTGGTGGAATAGGTGGCTCATCTGGAACGTGAACAATTTTCCAATACTCATTCTCAATATTGCAATTGGTACTTGGCATTTTCTGTATTCAATACATAATCATGTCTTAGTTATTTGAGGAGAAGTACTCTACACAAACTAAGTTCTGCAAAATGAAAAACAACATACGGCTATAGAAAATAATCTGGTCAAATCCGAATATTAAATAAGTCCGAAGCAACGACCCAAATGCAACCAACTTCCTTTAAATAATAATCACTTCATCTTCATCGAAAAACAGCACCAAAAAGATAAAGAGATTTGGGATTATAGAGCAATTCATACTTTTGGTGATTCCACGCCAATTTTTTTTTGTAAATATAGCTTCGGTTCAAAATACAAGAAGGGTGATAATATTTGACATTATTCTACCTGTTGTCACTTTCTAGGCAACAAATGTGATGGCAAACAAGAAAAATTCACCAAGTATCTGCAGTTAAAACATATGTGATGATCAAGCATATTAGTTAAACATATGATTTCTCCATCTCAAACACACTCCATATCATTTCCAATTTCTAGAATATGAATGGCAGTTAATATAAGAGAAGAGAATGGAGAAACTAACATATTCACTAGCAGAATACACATCTAAACATGGAGAGTGCAACAATATAATCATCAAGAAAATAAAGATTCATCATTCATGTTTGACACAAAACTGAAAATGACAAAATTTGTCCAATAGAGCATAATATACTAGCTTATATCCTTTGCTATGCACGGTTTACTTTTGATATCAGTAATCTTATTATTTATTTTTAATTTATAATTGGTTTTATTTTAGAAATCTGTTTAAATTAGAATAGTTATGTGTATTTAAATTGGAATAAGTTTTTAAAGTAATTAGCCCATTGGAATAAGTTTTTAAAGTAATTAGCCCAGTTAAAATAGGTTTTAAAAATAAGTAGGTCCTTCAAATGTTTTTAATTAGAAACACACATAACTAGAAATATAGTGGAGCTACCGCCATAGTTTCAACAGAACTAGAAATTTCAAGACATAACAAGAATAAAGTAAAATTAATAATCCAGCTCACTAACTTCTGAACTATAATAAATGATGTAATCCCCACATATTATCTTAGACTCGGTTATTAAGATATTATCGAATATTTAATTGGGTCTCCTCTTTGGATGGGTTGCAATTCATCTTAATTTTTCCCTTTTGCATTGATCCACCCAAGCTAATCTTACTCTTGTTTATGTTTCATAAATTGTTAATTTAAAAAGATTTCCTACATCACTTAATCACCGTAATGTTTCAAGATATACTAAATAAATAGCAAAATCTAGTGAAGACATTAAAACATTGGAACATTTACTTAAAAAAAAACTTTTAGAGATATGAAAGACCCCTAAATCAACTGTGGGATTTAGGTCCTGTTTAATTGGACGGAGCCATACTTTTAAAAACTATGTGATAAGTGTGTGGAGACTACAGGACAGTGTCACATCGTCACAATTCACAAATACAACTAAATAAGGACAACTAAATAATTAATCAAGAATGTATGTAGGTTACTGGAGATTCAGCTTACTAAACTGACATATACATATACAAATAGATAAAGATGACATAAACAACACACTTCTTCTTCTTTTTTACGTAATACTAGCACAACATATGGACAACTAAATGATTTGAATAAACAATCATGTAATCAAAAGCTGTAATCAAAATTAGTATCTAATCGGCCCTTAAGAAAGCAAGTTGCTAAATAAGTAACAGCTTAAGCAAATCAACACGCACACAGGGAAATTAATATCACATAGACGAAATGTATCTTCTTATTCTAATCCTATTACAAGGACATACAGCAAATAATTTGAATTTCAAATTCAAATAATAGTGTTCTTACATCCGAAATCAGTCAAGTCTATAGACAAAACATATCATGTTCGTTTCCTACTAGGAAAATAATCAAATTATTTAAATAATCAGTTCATGTTCCTGAAAGTATAATTACTAAGTATAACTAGTACGAGCAACACAAACATTTATACTACACATTTTTATAAACCACCAGAAAATAAATACAGAACATAGTATGCTTACAGCCACAGGTAGGCCTGTTATATCCAAAAGCCCTGGAATGCCAAACACTAACACCAATTAGAGATTACAAACTTAAATAACACAAATCTCATTCTACGCGATCAATTCATGTTCCTGGGCTGAAAGCACAAATATATCATAAGCCGGATGTTTTCGTTTTTAGCAAACCCCGTTCAAGCCAACCCAAACCAACCCAACCCTTAAACGGGCGGATCAAATCGAATCATCCAAACCCATGGTTAGATTTTCGTTGGGCCGATTATATTGAGTTGGTTCGAATTTTAACTTTTTAAAACTCTAACCAACCCAATTCAACCCGGTCTAATTGTTAAGTCCCAACTCATTTCCATTATATTTTACCCACTCCCAACGTATTTTGATTTCGGATACAACCTGATACATTTACTTTTACCCATACTTGACTATGCACCAGGCAGTACACAAATGAACTAATAACAATAATATATTTTAAATTTAATCATAATTTTGGACTAAATTTTTTAAATTGAATTGAACGCGGGTAATATGAAACGGACAATGAGCTACACTACACTAAGGTACTTTCACAAACTATTATATTAAACCAATCTGATTGGTAATAGTATTATGCTTATCATATATTTATGCAGAGTTAAAGTAAATTTTGATAGGTGGTGAAATTAAGAATTTATGTTTTTTGAATCAAGATCGTATCTTTAACTTTCCACTTATTAGTCTGAGAGTTGTGTTTATCTTTAACTTTATATTTGCGGTATAAATATCGTTATACTTATTTTAATATACATATAATAATTTGAACGATCATTTATTTTTTGTATGTAGCATTTTTTTTATTTTCTATTATTATTATTCTTATTCAAGTCATTCAACCCAACCCTACGAGACTCAACTCATCCCTCATTTGGGTTGGTTATAATTTTTTTTTGATATTAATGGATTAAAAAATTTCAAACCCGAACAAAATGGGTTTGGTCAGTAAATTGTCGAAACCGACCCAAACCAGCTCATGTGTAGCCCTAGCTCAAACTATTTTTTTTTAATATTTATCATTAAATTAATTAACAATTTTCTAAATTTTTCTAATCCTAATTTAATTTATATTTAAAAAATTTAAATTTTTCCATGATAGTTCATATTTTTTTACCACAAATTCTTGATGCTTATATTCTTTTTTACGCTAGGGGCTAAACAAAGTACTAAATTTTTCTATTTTTTTATTAATTCTACTAGTATAGTAAAATGCGATGGAAGGTTGTATTTATTATTGTAAATTATAATTTTAACATGTTGGTGGGATTCGAACCTTGCACTGTATAAAATATTTTGGGATTATATTATAAATTTAATCTGTTATTAGATGAGATTCGAATCTTGCATCTCTTTATATAACTTTTTTTATAATTTTGACGATAATCGTAAACTAAATTTTAATGGGCACTAAATTGAATATTTAGATAATTTGATAAATTCGGAGAGTTCAATAAAGTGTTTGTGAATTTTGGTAGATTTCAAGAGAATTGATGAAGGTAGTTAATGCAGGTGATTGATGTAATTGATGGAGATAATACAATTAATAGGGATTAAGTTGTAAAAAATAGGGCAGGAGCATACTCCCTTGGTTCCTTAAAAATTTTCTTATTTTTGCTAGATACGTTTGTTAATGCACGTTTTTGATTGTTAATATCCTTAATTTCGTATTGGATTGTATTAAAATATTTATAAATACGAATTCAACAAGATCACTCGTGACTATATTTGATCTTATAGATTAGAAGTAAATCAGCAGTCAATCGCTTAACATGAATAATGTAAAAAGTCAATATAGGAAATGTAATATGAGACGGAGAGAGTAATATTTTGTAAGAACAAAATATAAATGTACTAAAAAAAGTATCCTAACAACAAAAGTAAAATTTAGCCAATGCAAACACGCCCTTAATCACACACCAATTGACCTCAAACGCTTCTTGTCTCCTTGTCCCAAACCCTTCACAGTTCACTCACATTTTAAACCCGCAAACTAAAACCCACATCAAACTCACAAAAAACGGTTATTGTTGTCTGAAACTATAATACTACACTGATTTAAATTTTTTGATTTTGAGACGGGTTTGAAAAGTTAAAGCCCCTTTATCTCTCACTGTATAGATACTTACATGTATGTATATTATGTTTACGTCTGTTTATAAGATTTGCTGATTTTACATGTATGATTTCTGTTATAGCAAGTCCAATACAATGCTATAAGTGGTGCAATTTCTATAATTTGAAACCAAATCCTTAATATTTCAAATCCAAAAGGGTTCTATACTGGAATGCAAATATGCATAAATGCATACTTAGTTCTAAATTTGAAATCAAAGATGCATTTATGCATCCATGACACAACATCAAGTACCCATAAAAAGCATGCATAGTGGTAAACTTTAAATAAAATTTAGGAGAGGGGGACAAAAATTAGTTAAATTTGGAATTATTTGGTGCAACTAGTATTGGAGTTGAAGTTCTATTTTAGCAACAAAAAACACTTTTTGGTGCCAAATTATAGAAATAGTTATAGCTATTTTGCATCTTGCATTGGACTTGCTCTAAATGAGCTAAATTAGCATATGTAGGTCTCGTTTATTTTTGGTATGATTTATTGGTTTTTATATCAATATGTATGTATGTATGTATTAAACAGTTGTGCAGTGAGCTTAGGTTATGTCTAACAGGAAATTTAAGGCATTACTAAAATATAAAAGTAGGATACGGGGAGATTGAGTTAAACAATGGACTTTTAGTTCAGAGAAAACAACTTCGGTTTGTCATATCTTCTTCGAATTTATACAAAACATATCAATACTACTATACTAGTAAAAAATTGGAGCAAAGTTCTCGAAATATATTCTCTACCTTAACAAGTAAATTGATTCAGAAAGGAACATGACTACTTTCATTTGATGAAAGGTCATCGGTGAAGACAGTGGGTTCTTTGGATTAGTTCAACTCACTTAATTTCCAGAAGAGAATATCGGGAATGGCTTTTTACTGCTTAACTGTGCCAAGGGGAAGATGTAAAGAATTTTTTTTCTCTTCTTGACAGCCTTGAGAGAGCAAGGCCCAAGAAAGAAACACTTTATATATGCAAGCCTGAAGTGACTCATCAGAAACTTACGAAATCGGTCTAAAATACTCACCAAACATAGTCTACATATTTTTGAAGACGTAATTTTAATATTATCGTAAACTTGTTATTTGCATCTCATATGGATATTCATACTCTATTCAAATGAATATTCGTATGTGTCTTGGATTTAAACTCCAAGGGATGTTTAATTGTTGCATGCTTCGGCTGCAAAGTTAAGAGAGGTTCAACCCCATAAGTTTCACGCACATAACGTATCTCTCAAACTAGTTACTTTCTTTTCTCTTTCAGCTTTGTGGTTCTCATTCATAAATTTGAGACAATATTGCTTGTTTATATGAATAACTAGTTGAACATTGTTTACTTTTATTGATCTGGTAGAGGTCATGGAACAACTGATTTTGATGGTGAATTGGTTGCAACTGTTTGTGGAGTGGTCGAGCGTGTAAATAAGCTTGTTTATGTGCGCTCTCTCAGGGCCAGGTATCATGCACTGTTTGATAATGATTTTTTTCATAAAATATGTTTTTTTCATTTACATAATAGGTTCCATCACATTGCAGGTACAAGCCTGAGATTGGCGACATAATTGTTGGCAGAGTATTAGAGGTAAATATATTATACTTCCTGGTTTTATCATAATGTGCTTTTCCTTCTTGATTGTATGTCTTATTTATCTTTACACATACTGTGTTGGTGGACATCCTATAGACAACTTTTGCAAACCAACCACTTTCATTGTAGGAAATAGTGTCTTAAGAGTTCAAAAAACTTTTAGGGGAAGCTAATTGGTAAAATTATTTGTGCACGCATTTTGAGTTGTGTTATTGAGTTTAGTTGTATACTGTTATATGATAGCTTCTTTCTATGTGTACTAAAGGTTGCCCCTAAACGTTGGAGATTGGAGATAAACTTTACTCAAGATGCAGTTTTGATGCTTTCTTCCATGACACTGCGGGACGGTATCCAGGTAATAACTATGGGTCTAATAATATCACGTGTATATATGCTCCTTTGTTAATGAGATGACCCTACATTATGAGTTATTTCTGAAGTCATTACCTTGAAGTTCCACAACATAATTGCCAGGCCACATCCTTTACTAAAACACCAATATAACTTCTTGGCTCTTTGGGAAACCCTTAAAGCCTCCTACCTATTGTTCCTTCTATCCCTAGTATTTTAGAAGGTTCATTAATTATTATCTCAAGACCTCATGCTATGACTACAAATCACATCTCAAAAAAAAAGGAGATTTCTTCCTGAATGCAGGTCACCCACATCAATAACACTAGAAGAGATAGCGATCTCACGTTTATTTATTCAAACAAGCTTCCTCAGATATGAATTATGAAGAACCTACAAGTCTGTTAAACTTGCACAACCCTCACATCTGACTACCCAGTCTCGGTGATATTTTACAACACTCAAGGGATGCCTTTTACATCATTCCTGAGTCATGACACATATATCACTCAAATTAAATAAAAGTGGAATAATCGCTGATCTTTGTCATATAAGTATTTGTTTTCTTTCCAATTAGTAATGGCAGAAAGTCGGAGGCTTGCGCAACTCCAGGAGTATCTGACTGTATCAGGATTTCCCTGATATTCCAGTGGGATATTGAAATATTTTGGGAATGTATTGTTTAAGAATCTGTAGTCTAGGAAAACCCATAAAAGCAAATATAGTAATATTAGAAAATATCAGATTAAATTTCTAGTGTTTATATTAGGTTATTAGCTGATATCTGTGTGTTGTTTCATCCTTATTCCTTGGTCTAGTTTATCGTTCCATCCTTATTCCTTGGTCTAATTTATCGTTCTTCTGATTGTCAGAGGAGGCAAACAGCAGATGATGAGCTCAACATGCGCAGCATATTTGTGGAGAACGATGTGATCTGTGTAAGTTTATTAGATCTATATAGGTGGTAGTTTATTGTCGGAATATTTGACAATTCATAAAATAAGGGCACTGCTTTGTGCCCTGACACGGTTGCGCAAATTGATTGTGCAAATCAACGGTTGTTTTTGGTTAACTAACCGTGATAAATTATGTGCATCTTTTCATTTATACTGGTATTGCAAGTATAAATGTTCGTATATTCTGCAGAAGACGAGTCAATATAAACTATTTACATAAGAATTCTGATCCGTAATTATAAATTTATTGTCATTAGGCTGAAGTTCGTGGTTTCCAGCATGATGGAAGTCTACACCTACAAGCGCGAAGTCAGAAGTATGGCAAGGTTTGTTTTTGTTTTCTTTAGTTGGGCCTATCGACCCTATTGTTGCCACTGTTTTGGAATCATTCAACTTCTGTAAGAGACTTGACTAAATAAATCTGCATGTCTACAGACTGTGGTATACCTATCTGGTGCCATATTAGTTTTATACCACGAATAAATTTAAAGCTACATTTTTTTCCTGTTCATATTATCTTCATTTAAGTTGATTTTGTTTATTGCAGCTCGAGAAAGGCCAACTACTTACTGTTCCTCCATACTTGGTGAAGAGGCGAAAACAGCATTTCCACTATCTGAAGAAATACGATATTGACTTGATAGTGGGTTGTAATGGTTTTATATGGGTTGGTGAACATGTTGAAACCAAGGATGATATGGTGGAGGATCAGGTAACCTATTCTGAGAAGCAGAATGCAAGTGAAGACACTTACACTCCTGTGGAGATCAGGGAGAACATTTGTAGAGCTGCAAATGCTGTCAGAGTTCTTTGTACTTTAGGCTTCAACATCACTGCAGATGTGATCATTGAGACGGTCAAGCTTAGCAACTCCATAGATATTCATGATATGCTTGGTGCTGAATTCTGTGTGTTGGTGGCTGAGAGTGAGGTGGACCGCAGAAGATCGTCATCCAAAAAGAAGGGATGATTGTTTTGTTCTCTTATAGTAGATACTTATTGTGCGTAATCAATGTGTTCCAATTTTCTTTGATTGTGTAGTATGCTGTTAAACATCACTTCCAGGTTTATTACATTCATGACAATAGAAAATCTTTGCATATTCTAGTAGCTTGCTGGTGGCCTACATATTTCCTGCATTATGATAAGTAGATACACAAGTCTTGCAGATTTTTGAGTTCAGTCATTCAGAACCAGGGTTGGCCTGGTGTCATATATTAGTCTTTCTGTTGTTGTTAGTGCTTCCGGCCCAGTTATTATTTGATACGATTAGATGGCAAAAAAAATGTCTGCTGCAGTTACTTGATGTGCCTCCAACAGCTGAAAGATGAATACTATCTTGTAAAGAACAAGCTTCAAAATTGTTCAAGGTGAGTATGCATAAGATTGAAAATTGTTTGTTTCTTCTTTCCCTTCCGGTTCATTATTTCACATTTGCAATTCTTTCCCTTCTATTTTGGCATCGTGTTTCGTGCTGTGCACGAAAACTTTATTTTTCATTTTCAGAGGCAAATGAATCAGTAATATTTAAACTATATTATCGGTTTGTTTATGGAACGGAGCTCCGATTCGATCCGAACCGAAACTAAATGTGACATGGGATTGTACTAATTTAATGTGTACACCTACCCTACTTCGTCCCCAATCATATGAACAACTGTTTTATCCTTTTCTTGATCTTCATTCTTACATTTGCACTAGCCTTATATTAGTCACCCATCTTTGTCATGTCATCAGTAACACCTGCTCTTTTCCATTTGAGCCTCCTCTGATATCTGCTCCTGCTTTACGTCTGGTGGTTTATGAGGACATGATGCCAGTGTTTCCATGAGAGGCTGCCGAGTGGCTGTGGCATAAAACAGGGGCTGAAATGGACTATTGCTAATTTTTGGAGGATACCCGAGTCTTTTAGTACAATTTCTATTGATTTTTAGTGGTTTTGTAAAAAAATACTCCCTCAGTCTCTTAATACTTTTTCCGTTTGTCTTTATTACGTTTGTCAACGCACACTTTTGATAGTTAATATCTTTAATTTCGTATTATTATAAAATATAAAAACTTCACCGTATTAAAGTATTCATAAATATGAATCATTTATGAATCAAACAAGATCACTCGTGACTATATTTACTTTTACTATATTTACTTTTACAGATTAGGCATAAATTAATAATTTGTCTCATGTTATGAACACTGCCGACATATGAAACGAGTACGGAGGGAGTATCTACTAAAATTTTCACTTTAGTTGGAAGTTTCAATCTAGATTGGCCTTCAGGAGGTTCCGCCTAGGGTTGTAAACGAGCCAAATTATTCGTGAGTTATACGAGCTCGCCTCATAAAAAATTCGAATTCGCCTAGAAAATAATCGAGTCGAGCTCGAACACGAGTTTTTCGAATTTTTAACCGAGCCGGGCTTGAACTTCAAATTATTCGGCTCGTAAGGTTCACGAGCCTTATCGAGACTCTATTATTTTTAATATTTTTTATTATAAATATATTTTTATATAAATATTTAATATTTTTTATATATTATTCATTTTATATCGAGTCGAACTCAAGCCGAACTGATCGTATTTCAAATTTTTGTTAATATTTTGTGAATTGATTCGAGTTTTCGAGCCGAACTCGAGCCTACCTAACATTTTACAAGCCGAGATTCGAATTTAAAATTAAAGGCTCAATCGAATGCGGGCTCGACCGAACGTGAGTTTGAACTCGAACCCGAACTATTTAATCGAGCTCGAACCCGAGGTACGAGGCTCGGCTCCATTATACACCAGGTTAGGAGGCTTCCCCTTGTTACATCTGTGATGTCATCAAACTGAACTCCTTTAGCAGTGATGACTTCTAGAAAGAAATCAGCAAAAAAAAATTACAAGAAATATGTATCGTCTTCTTATTATGGACTGTAATTATAAATCTGTAATCCCTGCCGATCATATTAGACAAGTTCACAACCATCAGTCTGAATTGACATTTCATGTTTTATTATAGCACTAACTTTATACGTGCGTGACGTTTGTAAATGGTTAATATAAGTATTTTAATTCTTATTTTATTTATCTTTGAATAATTGTAATATGTGATATATTAATTAAATGATGTAACTTATTTTTACATATTTTATGCTTTTTTTATTTATATATTTGTTCTTTTTATTTGTTCTTTTGCTTCTATAACTTTTTTATATTTATCTCGAGTCTTTATTTAAAGTAATTGCATATCATAAATGATTAGAATGAGTTTTATTAAACAAACTACATCTTAATTTCTTAAGTTTATTAGACAAACTACTCTTTTTAAAAAAAAATTAGTTTTTTGTTGTATTTTGATGTATTAATTAATTGATGTAATTTATTTGTACGTTTTTTTTATATTTTTTTATGTATTTGTTCTTTATATTTGTTTGTTTGTTTCCATAGATTCTTGATACTTATTTAGGATTTTTATTTAAAATAATTACATATAAATGATTAGAATGAGTTTTATTGCATAAACTATATCTTTATTTCACGAGTTTTTAGGCAAGTTATTTTTTTAAAAAAATAGATTTTTTCATTGTACTTTGAACTTGTACTTCAACTTCCATCTTTATTTCAAGAGTATATATATTGGGCAAGCTATTTTATAAAAAATTGAATTAGTTTTTTCATTATACTTTGAACTTCAGTGTTACTGTTTTAGTTATGAAATGAGGCTGTGGTTTCAAAATGATATTTTTTATTTATATTTTTAAATTATTTTGTTTGTATCTCGTACTTTTATTTATCTTTTAATTATTTATTTTTTTCCTAAAATATTATTTAGTTTTGTTGTACTTTGACCTTCTATCATTTATGATGTATTAATTAATTGATATAACTTATTTTTATATTTTTTATTTATATATTTGTTCTTTATATATGGTTGTTTGTTTATATAGTTTTTTTTCTATTTGTTTAGGGGTTCTTTATATTTGTTTGTTTCTATAATTTTTTTATATTTGTTTAGGATTTTTTATTTAAATATATATATATATATTATATTATAAATAATTAGAATTAGTTTTATTGAATATATTACATCTTTATTTCATGAGTCTATTAGGCAAACTACTTTTTTTTAAAAAAAATGAATTAAATTTTTTGTCTATAATTGTATCTGTTGCTTTTATTTATCTTTTAATTATTTCATTTTTCTTAAAATTTTATTGTTTTGTTGTACTTGAACTTCTGTATTTTCAGATTTATTAATTAATTGATGTAACATTTTTTTATATTTTTTTATTTATGTATTTGTTCTTTATATATGTTTGTTTGTTTTTATAACTTTTTTATATTTGTTTATGGTTTTTGTTTAAAATAATTATATATTATAAATGATTAGAATAAGTTTTTGGACAAACTACATCTTCATTTGATGAGTTTAAATAATAAAATAAATAATTGATTTTTTTTGTTGTAAGGTTGTGAAGATGATAGCTTATGAAATAAATTTGGACCAAACCTACCTTAACATTTTAAGTAACTTACACCGATTATATAGTAGTGGCTTACACTAATTATATATAGGATAGTTGTCTTAATTATCATTTAATCATATTATTTTAAGTGGCTCACACTAATTATATATAGGATATAATTATATTTCAAAATCTAATTGATTATCTATGAAAATACTTTTTGTAACTAAAAGCAAGCAATTTCTCTTATGTTTTGTAAAAATAACTAAAAATATTTATTTTGCATTCGAGATTGCAGGTGAATGCATTCAGGATTAAATATCGTTATATCGAATTGCAAAATCGTATTTTTACAAAAATATTTAGAATATGTATTTTTACAAATAAAACCTAAGAAACATATTTTTGTAAAAATAACTTATAAAAACTATATTTTTCATAGGATTGGCTTAATAATTACGGGGTTGTATTTAGTAGTTTCTTTGTCAAAAAAATTTACATAGACTTTGTATAGTCTCTACCCTTTTATTTATGGGCTAACTAAATTTTGGAGGGCGGCAAATATAATATGTTAAAATTTTAAGAAAGGAATCCAATACATAAGTACTTTGGATCAACAAAGGGCTTATAAAAAGTAAACATTTTTACTTTTTAGCAGTTTCATGTTTTACTTGGCGTTCATCATCACCACACAAATTTGCATCTCTTTTATATTAAATTTTTCGATATGTTTCTTAATTAATTATCAACCATAGAAGAATTTACTATTTACCAGAGTTTGCATAAACTTAAGGTGTATGATTACAGAGAATCCAGTGCTACATCACATGTAGCTACATGTATTAAAAACAACACATTAGTAGAAGAATTTTGTGGTTAATCTGGGAACGAAATGGAAAAAACAGCAGGATTGATCTTGTTAGCGTCTCCAGATTACTTGCTGAGAATCTGTAGTCAGATTTTACGGATTGAGGATATCTAGTAAGAAATATATGGTTACAACATCATATACAATATACAGTAAGAAGAATTCGATCTCATCTCGGATCCTACCTGAGAACAAGAACAGCAGAATGTCATGTAATCAAAGACAGTTAACATGTATAGTTAGTGAGAAGACAGCTGCAATTATCCTTAGTTAGCACTCCCTGGATCACCTCTCTGCAGGTATTGCCCCTCCATACAAGTAAATGCCGTTCTCACAATATGGAGGCTCAGTCACAAGTGTGAGATAATTTGAACAGTATTTCTGCCAAGGACGCAGACATTAATGTTAGACCATCATATATATATATAGCCAAATTATCGTGAAAAGTAACAAATTACTGGACCAATACAGGCAATAAACTTTTTCCAAGTAAATACCACAGTAGTATGAAAGTATTCCCTAGGTACTAAACTAAAAATTACATACCTCCTATCAAGCTTGTGTTTTGTTTTGATTAGTTCTAGAAGTTGCAGTGATAACATCACCTCTATCCAGTATAGATTCTGGTACAAACCCTGAAAACAGCACAGTGGTGATTTAAGCTTTTCTCTCCTTGCAATCTGTGCAAACTTCCCAGTGCCCCAGCATTTGCATTGGGATTAGGGAAAGCATAAAAGATACGCTTAATCCGTTGATGGACAAGTGTCATAGCACACCTATCATATTTAACTACAAAGAATCAGAATTCTGAAGATTATTAAAAGAGAGCTAGGGAGGGAAACACAGCTGCAGCAAACAGAACTAAAAAAACCGTCATTGATGACATCATGATGCCAGTATACCGCTAAGGTATTCATAATGGCTACAAAGATACAGTATGTCAGGCTGCCAAGAAAGCATTATATAATTTGGCCCCACATAAGATATATTTATCTAGATATACAACTGTACGCTTGGGAAATGAAATTATTAAAAAACACTCAAGAAGGAAGGTGTGTATTAGAACCGGAATTTTAGTATAACATGCATCTTACCGCAAAGATAAGACTTCCTTTCAGTACAAACTTGATCAAAGTATTAGACACACACTCAAACACACCCTGTCTATAATGAAGAAGTAGATAACAGATTATCAGAAAACGTACATTATGCATGGTTCCCAAACAAGGTATATGTCATAACCAGTATATAAGTAGGGTCTTGCTGTTCACAATTTTGTATTCCAGAATCCTCTACCTAAAAAGTCAACTTCAGCAGGGTGAGACTCTGCTTATTGGATTGTACATTCAACTAGATAATTACAAAAATTAACCTCAAGTGGTCCTAGTGACTGCACATAAATCTTTTATAAAGTGCATAAAGTTAGAAGCAAGAATACTAGTTACTTTCTTCGCTCCTATATAATTGTCCCATGGGATAAAATAATTGTAGAGAATTACCAAATCTTGACCTTAAAATTTTATTATATTTTCTCAATATTAGATTATAAAATTATATACATATGAACTATATTCCTCAAAGCAAATAAGACAACTAAACTTTATTAATCTAACCAAAATTACCCCTTTTCCCTCAAAACTGATGTGAGAAAAATGATTTATTACATAACATATACCAGATAAAATTATTAGGGTCATTATTAGAGATATCGATATGAACTCTACTTTTCTTAAATTGCCTCTTATAGCAAGATAGGAAATTTGCTTCACCCATTCTATTTTAAAAAATAGAGTTTAAATTGATGTTGTTTAACAAAGACAAAATATGAAACGCCAGATTGATGCATAAGAGTTGGCTCCCCACATTCTGAGAGGATCCAAATTCTATACTGTCCATACACATCAATTAATTACGATTAGAGAGGACATAATAGATCTTACACATGGATTGGTCTTTTGACTTTTTGATGGAAAAACTGTCAAAGGGGAATCCTCAAAATCAGTCTGACACCATTTATCACCTATGTGTTCACTGGCAGGGAGGAGATATCTATCTTTGGCAGCAGAGTTCTCGATAGCAATCATAGCAGCATGGTGAAAAGGGTGGCAAAAACAACTTGCTTGGGACTGTTGTTCAGCCCACTTCCAAGGATGTAACAAGAAACATCACTATATGTCCTCTTCTGTTTATTGAAGGAAGAGTTTGGACTTGAACTCGTATGAGTTTGCAGTCCACTTAAGATGGAAGGAGAAGATGTGGTTTCACATGGTTCTAGGTACCCTGCTCCAATATTGTTCCTTGTTGAAGTATTATTCTGAGGGAGAACCTGATCACATGATCTTGGCACCACTTGGTTAGACGTTGGATTCACAATGATAGCAGCATTTACGATCTGCAAGGCAGAAGCAGATCATTTTGTGAGAAAGAACAAGCTGTCTCCTGTCAAATGATGATAACTTAAACATGGTAAAGCTGTGAATTGCTAAAACTGACGTTATCAAGGGTCTACCTCTTAGTTTGAACATAAACTGAATTTTGGATAGCTATGCAAGGAACCTCAGTCGATTTTTTTCATGCACAATTCAAATTATATGGATATAAAAAATTTAATATAGTTCGCAGGAACAAGGAAATTCCTACAATATTGATTACGCTGACTTGTGTGTAAATTGCAACTCAGTAATAACAGAAATTGCTTGTTTATGTCTAATCATCTCTGACTCTTAACAGATTCATTTCTTAAAAAACAAATATGAAGTTAATTGAATGTAAGAGTGACCTACTTTAGTAATAAATGTACGCAATAGGTATGACTCTATAAGCTTGGCTTATATCACTGGGCATGTCTTCCAACTGGCCACTATCATGTGAAACCAGACATAATATCATCAATAATTGAACGTTCCCTGTAGAAAATGCTAATTATTATCACTGTGTTCCTGTGGATAAAAAAATATGCATGATAAGGACTTTAACTATATTAAAGAATAAAAGAATTAAGCTCCCATGTCCTCCTTTTTTAATCTGTCTAGTCATTTTTTAAATTGTCACAATATTTTATTATTTGACATTCACAAAAAAGCAAGCTCCATCAGAACTTAAATAAAAAGTGATAAGTTCCAAAATCAGCCAGCTTTCAGCCATCACACTGATCTCCTAAAGCATAAACAGATCCTAACTTCAACATTTCATTATTATAAACCCATAAAAAACCAGGTATATATTACTAAATATGTTTGTATCTGAGTTGAAGCACAGACCTTCAACACACCTTTAGCGAATGCGCTTCAAATGACGAAGATCTTCGAGAGGAGAATCTTATTCAACTTTCCTAATAACATTCAATTTATATCACATGTAAAGTTCTACAATCCAAATTTAAAAAGAATAAGCACATTTTTTAAGAAAATGTAACTAGGACACTGCTAGTTGGCATCAATTTTCAAATATGAGCATAGACAATAGTTTCTATTCAAATTACACTGACGTACCTTATGAGCGTGTTAGCATATTTCCGACTAATTGTTGAAGCATAGCCATTCACTGGACCAATACAACAACAAAGAATTATAACAACATACCAGAAGATAACTTGATAGTTGAAACACAGACACGCAAAAGAAAACTAATATACGTATAAGAAGCCATGGTGTCATGCCCAACTTCAATCTGTACTACTCCAATCATCTCAACAGGAATGGTGAAACTAAAATAGACCCTTGGAATTGTAATGATTATTTACAATGGGGACAGACACACAAGCACGCGAACTTTATAATACATTTTTCTTAAATATGTTTAACTGTGCGTTGCAAATGTGGTGGAATAGGCGGCTTCTCCGGAATGTGAACAATTTTCCAATGCTCCTCATTCTCAATATGGCGATTGGTACTTGGCATTCGCTGTATTCAGTATGTACTGATGTATTAGTTTTCTAAGGAAAAGTACTCTACACAAAATAAGTTCTGCAAAATTAAAAACAACATACGACTTAACCTAACTAATAACTGGTCAAATCTAAATATTAAATAAGTCCGAAGCAACGACCCAAATGCAACTAACTTCGTTTAAATAGTTCAGATAATAATCACTTCAGCTTCATCAGAAAACTGCACCAAAGAAATTAAGAGATTTGGATTATAGAATAATTTCTACTTTGGTGACTCCACATCGAATTTATAGGTAAATATAGCTCTGATACAAGATACAAAAAGGGTGATAATATGAAACATTAATCTAAATGTGGTGCTTTCTAGGCAACAAATATGATGGCGAACAAGAATATTTCACCAAGTATCTGTATTAAAAACATATGTTGTGATGAACAACCATATTAATTAAAGTCAGCGAGCTTCTTATCAAAATTTAAATACTACATTATTTCGGGATAAGTATCAAAATCATCACTTGTTGCATCCAAATATATCAAGTGAGTCACTAATTGCAAAAATGACTCAATTTGTAACCAATTTGTATCAAGAAAGTCGTTGAAAGTGTAGTAACTTTGTTTGGATTATTTTCGATTTCTAGAATATGAATGAAATTTAAATATAAGAAGAGAGAATGGAGAAACTAACATATTCAGTTGCAGAATACACATCATAACATGGAGAATACATCAATAATCATCCAGAAAATAAACATTCATGTTTAGCACGAAAGTAAAAATGAAAAAACTAGTCCAATCAAGTAATAATATAATAGCTTATATCCCTTGCGATGCATGGGTTACTTTCACTATCAGTAATCTTAGTATTTATATTTGATTTATAATTGCTTTAATTTTGGAGATTTGATTAAATTAGAATAGTCACATGTGCTTTAATTGGAATAAGTTTTTAACATAATTAACCTAGTTAAAATAGGTTATAAAGTAAGTAGGCCCTACAGATGTTTTTGAATTAGAAACACACACGACTAGAAATATAGCTAGCTACCTCCATAGTTTCAACAAAACTAAAAAATGTCAACACATAACAAGAATAAAGTAAATCTGTAATCCAGCAGCACACTGACTTCTGAACTTCAATTGTTTATATAAATAATTTAATCTCCCACAGTCCCACATATCATCTTAGACTTGGTTATTAAGATATTATCGAATACTAAATTCAGTATCCTCTTTTTGTGGGTTGCAATCCATCTCAATTTCTCCCTTTTCGGTTGGGAAACCCTTTGGTAGTGGGTTTTTTTCCGGTAATCCACCCAAGGTTATCTTTTGTTGTTTTTGTTTCATAAATTGTTGATTTAAAAAAATGTAATACATCACTTCGTCACTGTAATGTTTGATAATATACTAAATTAATAGCCAAAATCTAGTGAAGACATTAAATGTAGGAACATATACTTAAAAAAAACTTTTAGAGATATCAAAGACCTGCCACTTAACTGTGAAATTTAGGTCCTGTTCAGTGGGACAGAGCCATACTTTAAAAACTATGTGGGAAATGTGTGGGAAATGCAGGACAGTGTCACCTCGTCACAAATACAACTATAGAAGACAAATAAATAAATAATCAAGAATGTTATTTCAGACATCAAAGAATGTCATTTAGGGCATCAATCCTTAAGAAGGAAAGGCGTGAAAAGTTACTGGTTATTCAACTTACTAAACTCACATATACATATAGATATATATGACATAGACAACACATTTCTTCTTTTATTTTTCCTAATACTAGCACAGCATATGGACAGCTAAATGATTTGAATAAATAATCATGTAATCAAAAGCTGTAGTCAAAATTACTATCTAATCAATCCTTCGGAAAGCAAGTCCTTAAATAACTAACAGCTTAAGCAAATAAACACGCAAAGAGAGATTAATATCACATAGACGAAACATAACTTCTTATTCTTATCCTATTACTGAGAAAACTTAAGTATAGCAAATAATTTGAATAATTAATCACGTAATCATGAGCCGGAATTTCAAATACTATTTACATCCGAAATCAGTCCTTCAGATAGCAAGTCAATATAGACAAAACATATCTTCTTCTTTTTTTCCTAATACGAAAACATAATCAGAAGCCAAAAATTCAAAAATTACTTGAATCCAAAATATAGTCCCTCAAAAACAATTCGGCATAGACAAAACATTTCTTCTTCTTTTCCTATTAATACGACAACTCCGGCAGCTAAACAATGTAAATTATTAATCACGTAATCAGAAGTCAGAACTTCAAATACTATCTCACATCCGAAATCAGTCCTTCCGAAAGCAAGCCATTATAGACAAAACATATCATCTTCTTTTCCTATTAATATAACTACTCAGATTTCTAAAATATGTAAAGTATTAATCACGTATTTTGAAGCCAGATCTTTAACTAACATACGAAATCATTCCTTCACAAAGTAAGTCGTTTTTGACAAAAACTATCTCCTTCTTTTTATCCTATTACTAGGACAACATACATCCGAATTATTTAAATAACAAATCATATAATCAGAAGCCGAAATTTCAAATACTATTTACATCCGAAATCAGTCCTTGACAAAGCAAGTCAGCCGTATACAAAACAAATCTTCTTGTTGTTTTACTGGTGGAGCATAATGACGGCCAAATTATTCAAACAATTAATCACGTAATTAGAATCCAGAATGTTAAATATTCATACATCTTTAATGAGTCATTCTGAAAGCAAGTAATAGGGAACCAACTAACTACTACAAGAAACACAAACAATTATATAAACCACCAGAAAATATATACAGTACAAACAAAACATATACTTAAATGTAGTCCTGTTATATCCAAAAGCCTTGGAATGCCAAAGACTAACAAGGCACACAAGATTAAAAATTAAAAACTAACACAAGCGTTGAAAAAACAAGACGCCAATTCGGAGTATGAAAGAACAGAAATCTGATACTACGAGATCAATTCAGAGTAATTAAGTCGGATATTAGTGTTTTTCAAAACTAATTTTTTCCCTAATATTTATCACTAAATTAATTTGCGAATTTTTTAAATTTTTCTAAAGTTTTTTTAATTTTTATTTTGATAACATAAAACTAATTTTTAAAATTCTCGTACCAAAATAAGTGTTCACTATAATCAAGAGAATAATAAAATAGAAGTTATACGATTATAATTAATCTTTAATTTTTTTTTAAAAAAATTTATCACCATAGTGATAGTTCATAATTCTTTACTACAAATTCTTGATGTCCATATTTTTGAACTTGAGATTATCTTGTTGAGCTTAGGATAGTTCTTATTCTCTGCATGGACCTAACATATGAACTATTCTGAATCTACAAGATTATTCAAAGAGTCTGAGTAAACAAGAGTATTACAAGTAGATAAAGATCCTAAGCTAGTAGGAATATAATGTAAATTGCCTTGAGCTAACAAGATTGTTTTATAGCTCTGATCTTTACAGTTGCTCTTAATCTGTTAATTTCGAATTACACCACATTGAGATCCATACCTGGTATTTATAATATTTACAAAACTTATTAATAATTAACTGATATATAAATTACATAGTTGTCTTTACATGAAGTTTGAGTCAGTCTTGAATCGTGCTGCCAGAAAATGCATCAGACTCCATGGGAGTAGCAAATCTAGTCTGGTCAGAAAGCAACTAGGCTTCTATACAGCTTCGAGTTTTCAGGATTCTTCACACGATTATTTGCTCCTCTTTTTGGGCACTGGTCTTACAATTTTTTATACGTACGTTGCTACAGTTCTAGTATGATTAGTCATTGCAAAGTCATTTAAGCGGGATTGACACTGGGTACTAGCCACCAAGATCAAGTATTATACTGGGGCTTCACAAACCCCTTAACAACTAATGCCATTAGATTTGCAGTAGTATGTATTCACTGTTCACTCTAAAATATTTAGTAAGAAAATATATTAAAAAGATACAATAATTATCTGTTATCTACACTATCCTATTACAAGAAAATACCCCACAAGGAAACTGAACCAGTTGTCATCAGCATTAGAAGCAGTTGTCTGTAAAATAGATTCTGTACTTGATAGTATCTTACAAGTAATGTACATACGCTGTGCAAAAACTACTTGCCTGGTACTGATCTGTGAAAAAATTATCTACTATGGGAATTCGTATACCTAGTGTTTGCACTAAAAAACTATAGTTTATGGTTATCTATACTAACTGCTCTTTGTACCATAAGAATTACTTTGCTAAATTATCTCTCGGATTAAGCTTCTAAACTTCTCAGACTCCACTCATTTCAGGGTCATTTATAAACTGTAACTTGGTGTACAAATCTGGGAATTGACAAGAAAATAGTCCACATGTAAAATAGAACTATTTTTCCTTTGCTTTCTAATGCAGTTCTCTATAACATAAATAAGACATTTGATAGTACTTCATCTGCAGTGCATTTATACAAAATGCAAAAACACTTTTATTGGTACTAAATATATGAAATCTAAGTCTACTTTGAGTCTGTTACCACTATTCATTGCTAGCAATTGAAATGTGGTTTCTTGACCAATAGCGCTTAGATACTCTAACCACTCTTTACGCCAAATGCGGAGCACTATTTCATTGCAATTGGTATGATGAAAAGCTGAAACCTGTGTCTTTTGCCTGAGCTGATCGCAATTCAAGTTTCTGAAATGGGCTGGAAAAGTGTTTCAAATGGAAAATGTAACATCATTTACTGGGAGTTATTTTAGGTATATGCAAATAAAACAATACACGCAAATCAAACAGTGTCCGATGCCAACCTCAACTGAGTAATTTCTACTTTAACAAAAACAGTATCATGAAAAGTTGCAGATTACAGGTACAGAACGGAAAGCATAATCGCGAACTTAGAACGGAGCAAATACCTGCTGTTTGGATCATAATAAAATCCATTAACTGATCCATCATAGCATGAGAAGCACACATAATAAAAACCAGCTATAGTCAATCCACAGTCAGTTCCAACATTTACAAAGTACTGCTCTTTCCATCTCTGCACATAAAGTAAAAAACAGCTTCTAAAAATTTGATTTTGAAGGCCCTCTTTGACAATATATTAAATTTAGTTGCTGTAGATCACCATAAATATGTATGGATAATTGCTCAAATTCAATGATTTCCCACCATCGACTTCCACTTGGTCCTGGAAAGAGCATAAGAAGTTTGAGAGAGAAGTCCAATGGAGTTTATAAAATCTTTTAAGTACATACCAGAAGGGGTGAGAAAGATGGGAACTTGGTCCAGTGTTGGATGTCAACTTCAGATCTGGAAATTGGCAAAAACAATTATATGGTAACCAGAAGAAACAGAAAATTATTCAGCATAACAAAAATAAATCGTACGTTGCTTTCCATTTATTAGTGAAGAAGGTATAGTTCTTGGTATCGACAATCTCTCCCTCCCAGAATGTGACCACCTATTATTAGAAGACAATCAGTTAATGTACTATTTCAAATTACAGAGGTGATCATTTCACAAGCATATAAGCATCAATGCTAGTTCTCTGTTCTATATTCTGTAATGATGAATGAATTAGTAATCAAGTAACAGTTTTGGGTTGGACACGTAAATAGAATTAACACAATACACAAAATAAAGAAACTAATTTCTCGAAAAATTTGTGATCCCCGCCAGTTCAATCCAAGAGTTACAGTTTTTAATTCTA
Organism: Apium graveolens; assembly: GCF_009905375.1. Classification (NCBI taxonomy): domain Eukaryota; kingdom Viridiplantae; phylum Streptophyta; class Magnoliopsida; order Apiales; family Apiaceae; genus Apium; species Apium graveolens. Next base: position 248,640,270 of record NC_133652.1, read on the forward strand.
CAAATAATAAGATAGTTTAGGCAACAAATAACAGTAGATCATCACAAGCTAAGCCATAGTTCTACCAGATTGTTAAAACGGAAGGGAATTACCAATGAGAAACCTAGTATCACCTGCATACTTTATTTGGCTTTCAAAAAATTCAAGCTTACATGTACACAAAATAGTTGGTATATGTTACTGAGTTACTTGAGCGTGCGACTGAAACACATTACTGAGCAATGTGAGAGGTCATATTGTATCTTCTTCATGTTTTTTTACTAAATATCACACTTTGTCTTTCACTTTCATTTTTAAGAGGCTGCTTACTGATTTCATTATTTATTCAAGTAAATTTTGCCTAGTCAAAAGCTTGCTATACACCTATTCCACAATCATAATAATCATATACATGCTGAAATCTATGCTAATAGCAACTGAAGCTTCTTACTGGAGTGTCTGCCATTGGAACATTAAGTGCCTCCATGGTGCCACAAAGATATCCGTGCTCTCGATCAAAACCTTGGATTTTTACATTCACTTTCCATTCTTCATTCTTTTGTGGACCAGAAACGTTCTGGGACCCAGAGAAAGCCTATAAAAATGACGTCTTGAACAAATTAAAGGGTTTTGGAGCATATATTTATTAAATTTTATTGTCATTCCTTACAAAAGAGAAAGAAAAAACAACAAAAAAGAAGCATAAACATGACTACATTAGAAATGTCTTTTAAATTAATCCCAACTAATAAACCCCTCATTTTGTAATTTCGATGATTAGTTTTAAAAATTAAAACTACTTGATGAACATAAAACTGAAAGCAAGGAAAAGTGTTCAAGAGTCACCTGTCCAACGCTTAGAAGTGTACAGGCTGGAGGTAATTTGTCCTCAACATCCTCATCTTCAAATTTATCTGGGCAAAGAGACTGATTTACTATTTCATAACCAAGTTAAAAATAAAAACATCTCGAAAATAAGCTTTGGTGTCAGCTTAACCCTTCTTAGAACATACAGATAAGATAAGAACTCCAAATTGCATAATCAAAATTATAACATAACTTACATAGCTAAAAACATGCAAACCTATAACAAACTTTCTCCAACTACCCATAATTCTCCAACAATTCACATTTATTTTTTCCTATTTACAACAAACACAGAACATTAAAGTATTGAGGCAAAAATACCCTTAGTCCCGAATAAAAAGAATACCCATCCGATTAGATAATTTTATCCATTCATCAACAGTAAAAATATATTGTCCCGAACAATATTACTTTATCGAGTTTATTAATTTATCGAGATTGTAATGTATCGTTTCCATCCCATCAACACATGTGTAAGAACATTAAATTAAATTAAAAAAGAGATGTGAGTATAAATTAATACCAGAAGAAGCAGAAGGCTGAGAAGGAAGTGAGGTATCCACCACTCTAACCGGCATTTCTTTCCCTTTAGTTTTCTTGATTTACAGGTTTATACTACTACTATTCCCTTCGTAATTATAAGAGTTCACACCCGACCCGACCCGACCCGATGGGTTTTAGAGAAATGATGAACTTTCTGAATGCTCGGTCAAATTTGTTTTTCTTTGACATTTTACATTTGGTTTTAGTTTTATTAATCAATAACATAGTTATTTTTTAAGATATTAAATTCTATTTTATTTAAGTAAAAAACTAGATTTGAACGATGTTTCTTGATTTAACAATGAATTAGGAGGTGTGTATTTATTCACAATTTCTTTTGGGTTTTATTTGTAATTTTTTTTTAATATTCTTTAAATTTTGAAATGATTCATATTAATTCATTTGTATTTCTTAAATTATAACCTAATTTCTGCCGACCCGTTTTTCGCCCCGTATGTTGACTTCGGCCTGCAAAGAAAAGAATGCGTGGGATGATCCCCGATTTACCTCCGGTGTGAGAATGAGTTAACAGATTTTGGTATGGATAATTCGGAATACGAGATAGTGCACTAATCTGTTTCCTTATTTTTGTGTGTATATAACTTGCATGTTAACGTTCATCCTCCCCGTTTTCGGTCAGTTCCACAAAAAGGGGGAGTGTACGTTGTGACTTAAAAGACCACGTCGTCGTTTTTACTGGACCGGTCCACCTCCAGCTTCATGTCTTGACACTGATCGGCCCATAGACATTTTAAGTCCTCTTCATCTCAGACGGACCGGATGGGCCTAATGAGATGGACCTCCAACATGTCCTTGGGTTTCGGACTGGGGAATACCTGGCTGAAGCCCATTTCTTCAGCCCAGTCGAACAAATACTAGATGGAACCAAACTTTCGAAATTCGCAGAGATCTTCGGACGGTATTAAAGTCGCTTAGGGAGGCGCTATTGTCTTAATTACGACAGCTGTATGCCTCGAGATTAAAACCTCCATCCTACCGTTGAATTCCAAACGTCTCTAATCACTACCGTTGGTTTCAAATCCAACGTTTAACGTACGCTTTTGGGACTGTATATATATACCTCCCTTCCACTTCCATTTCACTCTTTATTTGTCCCTATTCTTCACATTCGCAGAGCAAAAACTCCAATCACGGGTCATTCCTTCTCCAAGTTGTCATAATCACTATAACGACTCGTGTTTTTTAATATTATTTAAATGCGTAATTATGGAATTATTGAATGAATAATATATGTGTATAGCTTCTGTCGGCTATGGGATGTTTTATTTTTATTTATGTAGGTGATTATGGTGTACAGGATTGTTCGTGTAATTAATTATTAAGTATACTGAATTGTTTCGCTTTTAAAAGTAGATTTAATACAAGTTTATTTGTGTAAATAAGTGAATTATCTCTAAAATGATTTTTATGACTTTATAATTTCAATAAGTATTTTTAGGACTTTCTAAAATTGAGAAATCAATATTTTATCAATTATTTAACCCTGTATGATTTTCTGATTGCATTTATCTGTAAAATCTGTATTTAATTCCCGAATTCTTCAAAAATTATGAAACTCATATTTATTTAAGTTTGGAGTATTCCGAAAATTTTAAAATTATTTTGGGAATTTTCAGGATTAATTTTACCCGCGCGTTGATTCGTTTAACTGATAAAAGCGGGTATAAATTGTATTTCGGAAATTATTTTAAAATTACGAAATTTATGTTTTTATAAACTTCGGGATATTTATAACATTTTAAGACTATTTTCGTGATTTTCTGAATTTGTTTTAAGTGCAGCTCGGTTCGTTAATGGTGAAATTGCGGGTATTAGTTGCAATTCAAAAATGGTTTAAAAATTACGAAGAATCTATTTTTAATAACTTTGAATTATTTATGATATTTTAATGTTAATTTGGTAATTTTCGGGTAAATTTTCAACCGTAAGTTGCTCTTTTCAGTCATAAAAGCGGGACGAAAGTGGACTGCAGGGGATTTATTTTTATTTAGAGAGCAACGTGGCAGAATATTAATCAGTGTGGCAGAATTCTGGACACGTGCTGATTGATTACTGGTTTAGAAAAATAAAATAAAATAAAATAACAAAAACCCACCCATGTTCACGTTTCTTCCCCACCTCCTTATCTCATTTTTTTTTCTCCCGATTTGGTTTCTCTCTCTTCGATCATCTCCCTCACTCTCTACTCTCTTCCATTATGTTCTCTCTTCTCTTTCTCTCCCCTTTCTCTCCCTCTTTCTTTCTTTATTGTTTCCCCTGTCTCTTCCCTGTTTTTCCTGCTCTCTCCGTCGCTGTATTTCCCGGCCGCCTCCCTCCTTATTCCTGTGTATTCTCCGGTTCTAGTCGAAGAACTCAGGAATTGGTATTGAACTAAGGATAACCCAGTAATCGATCGACAAGCGCAGCGAGGTTTCGAGCGAAGGACCTGAGCGTGGAAGTCGGATCCAGGATAGTTTGTTAGTAAGGCGGTAAAGCCGAGTGTCCAAGTCAATCCAACGTCGATCGGTATTAGTTGTAAAGCTCTGCAAGGCAAGTACCCCTGACCATTCTTTTATGGTTCAGTATATATGAATAGCTGTTGTTTTATTCTCGTAATGGAACAGAAATGTTTTAAGTTACGTATCCCCTGTAGTTATAATTCACTGTTTTCAAATTGCTTTGGGGGAAAAGTAACTTTAAAAGGTACCTATCTCGAATGAAATGATTGCGAACTGGATTTTATGTGTGCTGGTTAAATAAATGATTTTGAAAATGAGATAGTTACAAGTATTTTGAAAAATGGATAAATGTGATTTAAATGAAAAGAGGTTTTGAATAGTGTGTTGTGACAGAATTGATTTTAACAAGAGATAGGTAAAAGTGATTTTGAAACTAGATAAAACGAATCAGATATTGGATAACGTTGCGTAAGTGGCTAATTCGGTTGCGCGCATTACATAACCGATTAGTCCAGCATAGATAATCAGAGACCTAACTAGTCTCTGCGGATCCGGTGATTTTGTGTGAAAGCCCGATCAGCTTTCCTAGACATTTTGTGTGATAGCCCGGCCAACTATCCTAGATAATTTGTGTGGAGGCCTGATCAGCCGTCCCTAGATAACATCCAATATATATCTGATTGTGCTTTAGTGGTTCCCGTAACGGAACAGATGATTTTGTGGTTCCAGTAATGGAACAAGTGATTTTGAGGTTCCCGGAGAGGAACAAGTTTTTATAGGTCCTGTGATGGGACAAGTTTTATGGTTCCCGTAACGGAACAAATGGTTTTGGGTCCCCATAACGGGACAAATGGTTTTATGGTTCCTGTAATGGAACAGAAGGTTTGAAAATAGAAATAACATGCTAAAATTGAACTCCGGTATTTATACACAGCACACGACTGTTGATCTTGTTTTACAGAGCATGCTAGTTTTGATATCCAGTTTATACCTGTTTTACATGTTTCTAACGAGTTATGAATTATGTTCCTATAACTGCTTTACTTTAAACTGTTTTACTTGTTATTCATATAGTGGTGCTGCTGAGCAAGCAATTGCTCACCCTTGCAGAATATTTTATATGTATTGCAGATGCCTAGAAGATTCTTGTGTGGTAGTCAGGGCAAAGTTTCAGCTCCTTTTGTGTCAGGCTCCTCTGGGATGGTTGCGCTCAGACCAGATGAGGTCTGTTGAGTTGCTGCGTTAAATTAGTGGTCAGGATTGTGTAAGGTGATTTGAGTTGTGTTAGTTGAGTAACCTAAGTCATACTTAAACCTGGAAAAGGTCTTGGTAAAGGGGTCGTAGTTAGGTATTATTAATGAGTTGGTCTGAATTATGATTGTTATTATTGTTGTTGGTGACATCAACTCCTGACCCCGGGGTTGAGGCCGTCACAGTTGGTATCAGAGCTACAGGTTTGAGTCCCTGATTTAGGTTAAGAAGGAAGTCAAAAGAGTGAAGAAAGGTTTGTAGATAGATGTAAGTCAACAACTCAATCAGAGGAGTGAGTCTGTGAGTTAGTCAAGGGTTTCGGAGACGTAACCCTGATGTTTATTAAGGATTGACTGGAACTACCCTAACCTAGAGTACGTTTCCTTCGTATATGTATTATTAGTAATGTTAGATAGAGATGTCCAGATTCCCTCTCAAGAATTCGAGTCTGATTGGGCGAATTCAGTTTCTGAGCAGACCTTTGATGTGTCAGCTAAAGAGACGCCAACGTTATTTCTAAATATCGCATTTTCTGTGTCGAGGAATGTTATTGGATTGATTGTGTGACCTTGGTGAGTTCAGATAGCGTGATAATAGTTAGGGGCTATTATGACGACTAAGTTTGGTAGTGAATGTGGATTAGAACGGGAGGTGCTATCTTTGAACTCTTTTATTTCTTCCTTGAAATGTATTTTATCTCCAGAGTAATTGTTTCCTATTCCATAAGTTGTTTATCTTTCTTGTGAGGAAGTTGTGAACCCGAGGTAAGCTACTTAGGGTCTTGTTGATCTCCTTATAATTCAGATTCTTTCTTTTCTATTTGTGAATTTCTTACCTGAATATTGTTCCTTTCCTTGGTGACTTTTCGGTTGATGGGGGCAAACAATGCATATGAATTGACCATTTGTCTTTGTGACAAAAGGGTCTGGTGGGACGCCACCGAGTTATGTATTGTGACCGTATGGTACTAAGACTGGTCATCTTATGTACTTGTATGGTTGCTCTCAGTCATACCTATATTTTCTTTTTCATTGTTTCTTCTTATTCGCTCTCCTTGAGCCGGAAATTTCATTAGATATTTTATGGAAATGAATTTTGCGATTAGATGGTTCTCGTTATGGGAAGCAAGTAAGAGCGACTGTTGAAAAGAACGAGAGTCTTATAGTAAGATATTACTTTGGAGTAGTGGGAATCGTGAGAGTTTAGGACCTAATGATGGAATTATAACTTCAGGAAAAGTAAATCATTGGTTGATGGGTTACTTTCGGTTGACAAGAAATCATCCTTAGAAGAAGGATTGGTTGAAACATGGACGATGACGCTTAGTGGAGTTAGTGTCCCTTAAGCTTGACTCGATTTATTGGCTTGTTCTATATAGTGTGCGACTAATATATTCAGCCGATTTTTGTGGTATGTTGGAGAAATTTAGATGTTGTACTTGAGTAGTGATGGGAAGTTGGTTAGTTGTTGTTATATTGAGGAACTGTGCTACGGCATTTAGTTTATTTGTATTTTAGAGTTCTTGAACTGTTGTTGATTCTGTTACTGCTATTGTTGCTAATGCTGCTAATCTAAATTTCTTTTGTAAATGGACCCTGATATTAAAGACATGGGTACTGTGATTGGGCAGCATTTTCCTGATACAGGTGCACCGTTTAAACGGTGATACCTTTTTGTCAAATATTTTTGTTATTGAATAAACTCATTTATATATTTCAGGAAAATGCCACCCAAGAAAGCTACCCAGTCTAAAGAAAACAGTAGTAGTTTTGCGGAGGGTCTAGTTATAAATAAAATTCTAGATTTGTTGCGCCAACAACAGCAACAACAGCTGCAGTTAATCCAACAGGTTCAGCAGCAACAATATCAACAAGGAGAGCTAAACCAAACTACCCGATTTAAATCCTTTCAGTCTGTTAAACCCCCAGAATTCAAGGGTGAAGTGGATCCTGTTGTTGCCAGGAATTGGCTAAAGGAAATGGAAAAGGCATTTACCCTCACGCAAGTAAATGATGATTTTAAGACCGATTATGCGAGTATTTTCTCAAGAATGAAACAAATTATTGGTGGGAGTCAGCTCGAGTGTTAGAAGGAGAAAGCCCTGTTTCTTGGGCAAGATTTACAGAATTATTCTTAGAGAAGTATTTTCCCGATGGGTTAAGAAATCAGTTATAAGTCGAGTTTTTGGAACTAAAACAAGGTGAAAGAAGTGTGTTGGAGTATGAGGCCAAGTTTACAGAATTGGCCCGATTAGTTCCTGAGTATGTAAGTACGAAGATTCAAAAGGCAAGGAGGTTTCAACAAGGATTGAAGCCTGAAATTCGCAGAAGAGTTGTGGTATTGCAACTTAAAACATACTCCTCTGTGGTTCAGGCTGCCCTGGTAGTGGAAAGTGACCAGAAGCTGGTTGTTAAGGAAGAAAGTGATAAGGAAAGAAAGTCGGAAGGCATTATGAAAAAGGCAGACCAAGGAGGATCCAGTCAGGAATTTGATAATCGGTTTGGCCGAAACAGGAGCAAGGGATTTCGGAGACAGGGTTTATTTCAGGCTAGGTCAAGTGCTACTTCAATTACTTCCACTCCAGCTCAGTCAGCCAAGTCAGCAGTGGATTGTAAGTCCTGTGACAGGGGACACAGTGGCTCGTGCAAAAAGAATGTGCAATGTTTTAAATGTGGACATAAGGGTCATTACGCATCGGAATGTAATCCAGAAAATCCAGGAGTTACGTGTTATAATTGTGGAAAAGTGGGCATATTGCAAGGAGTTGTAGAACTGTTACTCAAGATACTACATTTTAAGGGCCAACCTCCAGCATAGCTAGAGGCAGAAATTTCAAAAGGACTAAAAGATCGAGCATTTAGAATTCTGATGTAGTTGCACCTGAGTTAACACCCTTCGAACTAGCAAAGTTTGATGCGATTTTAGGGTCGGGCTGGTTGTCTTGGGGTAAGGTAATGAGTGGTTTTTAGAAAAAGCGAATTATAAGTGTACATAAGCAATATAAGAAGTTATTTCAATCATGCGAGAAAAGAAGAAATAAGTTAGGGATATTGTTGGAAAAAAAGGGACGAAATTACGAGATTGTGTACCGATTATCGGAAGTTTAACAAAGCGACGAATAAGAATAAATAACTTCTATTAGGAATTGATTACTTATGTAACTTAGTTAAAAAAAATTGATATCATGTAAACGAGTTATGAGCGTTGCAAATTTGATGATATCATGTGAAGTAATAGGTGTAAGAGTCGTCTCTAAGAATTTAAAGAACATGGTGTATGAAGAGTACTTGGACAAGCAAATTGTATCTATTGATAACATCCTCAGCTATCTACAAAAATAAGAAAGTCGGTATAGAGCGCATAAGGACTTCCCTATGAAGATTAAAAAGACGGATCTGCATTGAAAGAGTATGGGTATAAAAGTAGGATCGTGGGTGTTGATGAAATTTCACCTTGAAAGAAATTGGTTAGGTTCAGTTAGAAGGGGCGAGTTGAGCCCTAAATATATGTACCGTGGGGTATCGAGGAAGATAGATGAAGTACTTATGAGTTAGCATTGCCATTACAGTTGTAGATATTATAATGTGTTCTGCATGTCATTGTTAAAGCGATATGTTCTTGATTCGAATCAAATCGTTGAGTAGGAGCCAATGGGCTTTTGTCCCAAATTGTTCTGCGAGGAATGATCGATACAAATCCTAGATCATTAAAAGCGAGCCCTTAGTAATGAATTTATATCTATGGTAAGTTTTCCTTGAATAAATTCCTGAGTCGAAGAGTCTACCTGGAAGTTAGAGTCGGAATTGCTTGACAAATATCCTCACTTAGTTAGTTAAGTCAGATTCTGGGGACATAATCTTTTTAAGGGGTGAAGGATATAACGACTCGTGTATTTTTATATTATTTAAATGCGTAATTATGGAATTATTGAATGAATAATATATGTGTATAGCTTCTGTCAGCTATGGGTTGTTTTATTTTTATCTGCGTAGGTGATTAAGGTGTACATGATTGTTCGTGTAATTAATTATTAAGTATACTGAATTGTTTCGCTTTTAAAAGTAGATTTAATACAAGTTTATTTGTGTAAATAAGTGGATTATCTCTAAAATGATTTTTATGACTTTATAAGTTCAATAAGTATTTTTAGGACTTTATAAAATTGAGAAATCAATATTTTATCAATTATTTAACCCTGTATGATTTTCTGATTGCATTTATCTGTAAAATCTGTATTTAATTTCCGAATTCTTCAAAAATTATGAAACTCATATTTATTTAAGTTTGGAGTATTCCGAAAATTTTAAAATTATTTTGGGAATTTTCAGGATTAATTTTACCCGCGCGTTGATTCGTTTAACTGATAAAAGCGGGTATAAATTGTATTTCGTAAATTATTTTAAAATTACGAAATTTATGTTTTTATAAACTTCGGGATATTTATAACATTTTAAGACTATTTTCGTGATTTTCTGAATTTGTTTTAAGTGCAGCTCAGTTCGTTAATGGTGAAATTGCGGGTATTAGTTGCAATTCAAAAATGGTTTAAAAATTACGAAGAATTTATTTTTAATAACTTTGAATTATTTATGATATTTTAATGTTAATTTGGTAATTTTTTGGTAAATTTTCAACCGTAAGTTGCTCGTTTCAGTCATAAAAGCAGGACGAAAGTGGACTGCAGGGGATTTATTCTTATTTAGAGAGCAACGTGGCAGAATATTAATCAGTGTGGCAGAATTCTGGACACGTGCTGATTGATTACTGGTTTAGAGAGATTGATTACTGGTTTTCAACCGTAAGTTGCTCGTTTCAGTCATAAAAGCAGGACGAAAGTGGACTGCAGGGGATTTATTCTTATTTAGAGAGCAACGTGGCAGAATATTAATCAGTGTGGCAGAATTCTGGACACGTGCTGATTGATTATTGGTTTAGAAAAAAAAATAACAAAAACCCACCCCTGTTCACGTTTCTTCCCCACCTCCTAATCTCATTTTTTTTCTCCCGATTTGGTTTCTCTCTCTTCGATCATCTCCCTCACTCTCTACTCTCTTCCACTCTATTCTCTCTTCTCTTTCTCTCCCTTTCTCTCCCTCTTTCTTTCTTTATTGTTTCCCCCGTCTCTTCCCTATTTTTCCTGCTCTCGCCGTCGCTGTATTTCCCGGCCGCCTCCCTCCTTATTCCTGTGTATTCTTCGGTTCTAGTCGAAGAACTCAGGAATTGGTATTGAACTAAGGATAACCCAGTAATCGGTCGACAAGCGCAGCGAGGTTCCGAGCGAAGGACCTGAGCGTGGAAGTCGGATCCAGGATAGTCTGTTAGTAAGGCGGTAAAGCCGAGTGTCCAAGTCAGTCCAAGGTCGATCGGTATTAGTTGTAAAGCTCTACAAGGCAAGTACCCCTGACCATTCTTTTATTGTTCAGTATATATGAATAGCTGTTGTTTTATTCTCGTAATGGAACATAAATGTTTTAAGTTACGTATCCCCTGTAGTTATAATTCACTGTTTTCAAATTGCTTTGGGGGAAAAGTAACTTTAAAAGGTACCTATCTCGAATGAAATGATTGCGAACTGGATTTTATATGTGTGCTGGTTAAATATATGATTTTGAAAATAAGATAGGTACAAGTGTTTTGAAAACTGGATAAATGTGATTTAAATGAAAAGAGGTTTTGAATAGTGTGTTGTGACAGAATTGATTTTAACAAGAGATAGGTAAAAGTGATTTTGAAACTGGATAAAACGAATCAGATATTGGATAACGTTGCGTAAGTGGCTAATTCGGTTGCGCGCATTACATAACCGATTAGTCGAGCATAGATAATCAGATACCTAGCTAGTCTCTGCGGATCCGGTGATTTTGTGTGAAAGCCCGATCAGCTTTCCTAGACATTTTATGTGATAGCCCGACCAACTATCCTAGATAATTTGTGTGGAGGCCTGATCAGCCATCCCTAGATAACATCCAATATATATTTGATTGTGATTTAATGGTTCCCGTAACGGAACAGATGATTTTGTGGTTCCAGTAATGGAACAAGTGGTTTTGAGGTTCCCGGAGAGGAACAAGTTTTTATAGGTCCTGTGATGGGACAAGTTTTATGGTTCCCGTAACGGAACAAATGGTTTTGGGTCCCCGTAACGGGACAAATGGTTTTATGGTTCCTGTAATGGAACAGAAGGTTTGAAAATAGAAATAGCATGCTAAAATTGAACTCCGGTATTTATACACAGCACATGACTGTTGATCTTGTTTTACAGAGCATGCTAGTTTTGATATCCAGTTTATACCTGTTTTACATATTTCTAACGAATTATGAATTTTGTTCCTATAACTGCTTTACTTTAAACTGTTTTACTTGTTATTCATATAGTGGTGCTGCTGAGCAAGCAATTACTCACCCTTGCAGAATATTTTATATGTATTGCAGATGCTTAGAAGATTCTTGTGTGGTAGTCAGGGCAGAGTTCCAGCTTCTTTTGTGTCAGGCTCCTTTGGGATAGTTGCGCTCAGACCAGATGAGGTCTGTTGAGTTGCTGCATTAAATTAGTGGTCAGGATTGTGTAAGGTGATTTGAGTTGTGTTAGTTGAGTAACCTAAGTCATACTTAAACCTGGAAAAGGTCTTGGTAAAGGGGTCGTAGTTAGGTATTATTAATGAGTTGGTCTGAATTATGATTGTTATTATTGTTGTTAGTGACGTCAACTCCTGACCCCGGGGTTGAGGCCGTCACAATCACCGTACCCGGCTTCACGTTTTTTGGACACAAGTAAGCAAATCACTGTTACTTTATTGTTCTTGTTTCTTGATTTTCAATGCATGTCGAGTTTTGCATGCTTTCTCTCTATCTTTTTCTGCATGTATATTTGTTGTGGTAGTTTAGGATAATAAGAAGGATGAGATTGACCCTCTTTCTGTTTCCCTTTCCTTCTTTTTTTTTCTTATCCCTTTAAATTTTAGTTCATGGGGTTTTAGTGAAAGCAAAATAGGTTGTTCCCGGGCTTGAACATTCTTCGGCATCTTCAAGCCTTGGAACGTTTGTTAGGTCCCGAATTATCGTAGAAGGGGGGGTTGAATACGATAATCACTAAATTAAAAATTCTTTCGAATCTTTAAATCCTCGAGGGTGTTGCTACACTCTGGTAAATAAATTAACCGGCTACAATCTAAGAACAACAATATTCCTAGCTACTATAAAGATTTACAAATCAAATCATATACAATAATCTAGCTTTTATTTGTACTAGGATTTAATTACCGGGTAACGATTATAATGCCCCTAAGAATATACAAGAGTTAAATCGGGCATTATAACGTTACTCCGGTGAGAAGTTAAACGGATATTCAAGTAGCTTGAACTCCTCTGTAAATCTCCGCTGCCATTTTCATTACTCTATTGGGAGAGAAGATGAACAGAAAATATTTCAGAATGAATAGCTGATATTTTCTTCTGCTGCAATTGTGTAGACTTTATCAATAAAATGTGTGGCTGAGAATTAGAGCTTCTATGGCGACAGGAATATTCTTTTCTATGGCGACAAGCTGTGTGGTGACAAGGAGTGCAAGAGGATCTTGCCTTAGTACATTTTACTGCATTCCTCTGTGGCGACAAGGGGGAAGTTTTCTCTGTGGCGACAAGTAGGTTCTGTGGCGACAGGGAGTAGTACTAGTACATAGTACTTATGCAATAAAATCAATCACCTGTACGGAGACTCCATTGAACCTCTGTGGCGACAATCTATTAACTACATATGTACTTGACCAAACCAAAACGTAAACCATTACATGGTTTACTTGTTTGTTTAACTTTTATTTATTCTCTTTTTTTTATTTTCTTTCTTTTTGATTTTCTTTTTCTTTTGTTTTCTATTTCCTTTTTTTTGTTTTTCCTTTTCTTTTTTTGTATTTTCTTTTTCTTTTTCTTTTTTCTTTTTTTTTCTTTTTAAGTTTAAATTGTAATTTAATTAATTTATAAAATAAACTTAAATATAACTTATATAAATAAATTAATTTAGATTTATAAAATAAACCAATTTAAAGTTTATAAAATAAATCATTTTAAGTTTATTAAATAAATTATATTAAAGTCCATTAAATAAATTTATTTAATTTACCAATTAAACTTTGAGCATCGCCAGTCCCCTGAGTTGTTTAGCTGTATACCCCGCGCACCTCTTCTCGTACTTTAACATATAAACGTTCAATCCAAGTACGTTCCTCAACTTAACAATTCTTCTATAAATAATATTCAGATTCCTTTCACGAGCTGTTGACGCCTAGTGCAACTGGTCTGGTTCACAAATGACTAACCCCGATTCAGGTCTTCGTATTATAGCCTTGATTATATTGTTAAGCTTGCCTCAACTTTATTGCTTCGAACACTGACTGTCAATAAACAATTGTACTTTCACTGGAATCCTTTCTGGTACTCTAGACAACGTCTTCATTAACCTCTGTCTATATCAATTCTTCAAATTCCTATGCTTCGAACACTGTATATCTTCAATCAATGCCAATACACTGAAATCTTCCGGTAGCACTTGTATACTGAATCTTCAACATTTTTGAAACCCTGAAAGTCTTTATCCTTTGTTCTTCCTTGAGGCATGATCATATTAATGAACTTCTTTCAGTGACCTGTAGACAGACTTCAGGTTTTCTTCTAATCTTTTGATTCTTCGTATTTGCCTTGTCTTCATTCTTCCTGATTTCTTGTGTAGACGTAGAATTATTAACCTGTCATGTTCTAGTGTTGTTATCGTGTTGAGTTATTACGTAACTGTTCATACAGCTACGTAGTCTCACCAACAACAGTCTACGGCCTTTATTAGAACAACCTTCAGCCTTTGGATACACCCATTGTTTCTTCTTTTATCTTTTTTACTTGGGGTCTTGTCGGGATTTAAAGATGGCATGCAGGTGTGTTGTGCACCTTGGGCATCCTTCGGGATGCCTAAGCTACGGAACATACTTTGGGGACCAATCCCTCGAGTCCCCGAACCGATCCTGGGGTACTCGGCTTTCTTCCTTTAATTTTTTCTTTGTCTTCGATCATGTGGTCCGAGTACACGGCTAACCTTCCCCATCTTCGAATGCAGGATTATGGATCATTTATATGCTGGAGGGCCTTCGTTCGTAATAAAACACACGCAAAAATACATGCAAGCGTACGCGATCACAAACAGTATAAGATTTAAGTCAAGTTTGTTCCCACAGAGGCTGGTTTAGGTTAAGTTTAGATTTTGCACTTATGTAACAATGTATGATTATCGTTCATAGCTAAGACAAGTAACAAATTTGAGTTGATTAACTACTTAAGAGATTATACTAGCATGCATTAACTAAGAGATTAAAAGTGAATTATTTATATGAGAATAAACTTCATTCAAAGTTTATGTCTTTATCAATAATATGTTATGGTGATGCTAACTAATTAGACAATACGAAATTAGCATACGTTATCTTTCGATATACGTATACCCTATTACTAAGCATCCACAATCAAGATAGAAGCCAAATAGACACCAATTATGCTTAGACCCTATATGTCTATAAGATTTGAAAATATAACGGTTGAAGAACAAGTTATCTATTATGTTTAGATAGGGTGTGTAAGATGGTTAAAATTACTCCACGAATTATGCATGTCAATTCATACATAAACCTATGCCGGCATGGCAAGTTCTAAACCTCTATATTCACTGTCGCTTCAATAGAGATTAACAAACAATCTTAGATGTTAGCTACGCATCAAAGACGAATAAGCACAACCAAACTAGGAAATCATAAATCACCACACACCAAAGATTTAAACAATCAACTATTAAAATCCATAAATAAATCCGCTAGATCTCCATGACAACGATTAGTTCATGATCGAACGCATCATCACCATGGGTTCCAATGAAAATATGATACTAAATAAGTTTAGAATACTACGTAAGAATATATAGAGTACTAGGGTTTAGAATAAATAAAAAACAAGCATCCAAAAGTATCGCCTAATTCGAAGAATACAAAAGTGATACTAAATATTCTTCTCCTTAATCGTCTCATGTGCTCTATGTCTTCTTAATGTCCTCCCTTGCTTCCTTTTTTTATTAAAAACGTCTTCTTATCTTTATATATAGGCCCCTGGATGATCTAGACTCTCAGAATATCAGAATCATACTAGAAACAGGATTCTGCAACAATTGACTGGCGCGGGCGTGCAGCTTCCTAGCGCGGATGCGCTCCTTCTCTGGACATACTGGTGCGGCCACCCTGCTTCAGGCGCGGGCGCGCTTGAGTTCTGTTCTTTTTTCTGCATTTTCTTCCTTTGTGCACCATTCTTCGTGCAATCTTCCTCGACTCCATTCCTGACCTCTTATTAGCATAAAATCATTGTAAAGCTCCTTTCTACCTCCTGACTAGTGCCCTGAAACGACTCAACCAAAAAACACATCAAAAATACCAAATACTTTAGTCCAAAACACCAACTTAAGCCGATATGAAGCGTTCCAAGTGGATATAAAATCCACTTATCACACCCCCAAATTTAAATCGATGTTTGTCCTTAAGCATAAACAGACTCAACACTACAAAACACAACGAATGCATGAATGCAACTAATATGAATATGCAGCGATCCCCTCAGAATAACCATAACCAATCAATAAGCAATGTCTCTAAGAATGCAAATACTCGAAACAGAGTTCAACTAAATCCCATAAACCAACTTACAAACCAGAAACATGCGTGTGTGTGATGCTTAACAAATATACTCTCGTTACTAAATCTATAACCATATCTTATACTTCACCAAAACAATCACAAGTTTATAAATAGAATAGACGTTAGACATATAACAACTCACAACACCTTATTTTTACTAGAGTTATACAAGGATTCATGTTATAATACTGAAACATAACACAAAAATGCTTTTTTGACCGTGCAATGAATGAGGTCCCAAAAGACTTATACAATAATACCCATGTAGCGAGCGTTAGGTTAACGGATTCCAGACTATACAAGCCTTAGGTCACTAGGCGCAAAGTCCCCTAGAACTTAATTGCTCGAGTATTAAAGAGCCCACTCTTGGTCAATTCTGCATAAACTCATAACAACACATATTTTCTCTTTTTTTTCTTTTTCTTTTTTTTTCTTTTTTTCAATGAGTCTGAATGAGTGCGTTTCGCTCCATCTCATTCAACCCTAGATTACTCATAAAAATATGAGTCGATTACTAGCCATTTGACGCCTAGCTTTATTCATAATAAGCAATGAAATCCAAGATTTCCCCTAGTTTAAAATTCAATGTTCCTACGTCATTACGAGAATAGAAAAAAATCTAAATATAACCAAATGATTCAATTTCGACAACAAACAAGTATGATCATGATCTAGTTCAAAAGAAACCTATAAGACTTGTGAAAAAACTTTATTTCGGGCATGCAAATCAATGTATTAGGACTTAATCATCCCTCTATTCGACATCACTACACTCAAATCAACACCAACCTACCAATCAGAAACAGCTCATCCTACGGGATCATGTTATATGCATGTGAATGTAACTAAATGGACTCACATACAAACACTAACAAATATGCAAAACAAGAATGCAAACAACTATATGAGCAATCATGAAAAATTATGAATGAACTACACTAAACATGCAATATGAATTTATATGAACGCAACACACACTACCAATCCTTAAATTATCACCCCCAAACTTAAAATTTTCAATGTCCTCATTGAAGGTAATAATAAGGATACAAGGCATACCTAGTCGGTAGGATCACCCTCCTCGGGTGGAGTATCAGGTGGCGGGTACACAGATTTAGCTCCAAATATAGGTCAATCGATCTCGATACCAGTGGCTCTAAAAGCAGTACTCAAAGCCTGTGTCAAATCCTGGAAAAAAAATCAGTTTTTGATTTATTTATTTTTTTCATTTTTTTCGAAAGTAAAAGTATAACAAAGCATGGTTTGCCTCCCACGAAGCGCTTGGTTTATGTCGCTAGCTTGACTTGAAACTTCAAAATCAAGTTGTCGCAAGAACGGCGCTCACCACCTCACAGTTCGCCGTATCACCACAATAATGCTTCAACCTCTGACCATTTACTTTGAACGCTTGGTCCAGATGCTTATCAAAAATTTCCACAGCTCCATGTGGAAACACAGTTTTGACAATAATGGACCTGACCACCTCGACTTAAGTTTTCCTGGAAAAAGTCAGAGACGAGAGTTGAACAATAGAACTTGCTGACCAGGCATAAATGATTTGCGCACCAACCTCCTATCATGCCACCTATTGACCTTCTCCTTGTATACTTTATTGTTCTCATAAGCCTGTAGTCAGAACTCATCGAGTTCATTAAGTTGAAGCATTCTCTTCTCTCCAGCAGCTGCCATGTCCAGATTCAGCTTCTTCAAAGCCCAATACGCTTTATGCTCTAACTCCGCAGGTAAATGACATGACTTCTCATACACCAACTGGAATGAAGACATTCCTAAATGAGTCTTGAATGTTGTTCTATAGGTCCAAACAGCTTCATCTAGCTTCATCGACCAATCTTTCCTTGATGGACTCATAACCTTCTCCGAGATTCGCTTGATCTCTCGATTCGACACTTCAGCTTGCCCATTAGTTTGAGGATGGTAGGTTGTGGTAACACGATGATTCACATGATATCTTTCCATTAATGCAGTGAACTTGCGATTATAAAAATGTGATCCCTCATCACTGATTATAACCCTTATTTTATCGAAACGTATGAATATCCGCTTATGAAGAAAATTGATCACCACCTTCGCATCGTTGGTTGGAAAAGCTTAAACCTCAACCCATTTAGACACATAATCCATCGCCAAAAGAATATACTGATCATTTTAGGACGAGACAAATGGTCCTATGAAGTCGATTCCCTAAACATCGAAAATCTCAACTTCAAGAAGAACATTGAGAGGCAACTCGTCTCTCTTGGACATATTTCCAACTCGTTGGCAGCGATCACATCTTAACATGAACTGATGAGCATCTTTAAACAAATTTAGATAGAAAAATCCCGCTTGAAGAATACGAGAAGCAATCTTCTCTCCACCATAATGACCACCATACACAGTGGCGTGACAACCTCGCAGAATACCCTCCGTCTCACTATACGGAATGCATCTCCTGATAATCTGATTTGCTCCCTGTCTGAACAAGAATGACTCATCCCATCGATACCACTTCGCCTCATGTAGAAACTTCTTCCTTTGAGTATAAGAGAGTTATGGGTGAATAACATTACTCACAAGATAGTTCACAATGTCTGCAAACCATGGTTCTTCTTCTTGCACCCCAAGAAGTTGCTCATCGGGAAAAGATTCATTGATTAACGTCTTATCGTGTGAAGCCTTACTTTGATCTTCCAAGCGTGAGAGATGATCCGCTACTTGGTTTTCTGTACCTTTCCTATCTTTGATTTCCAGCTCGAATTCTTGTAACAAGAGAATCCATCAAATCAAACGAGGTTTTAAATCTTTCTTCGAGACCAGATATCGAATAGCAGCATGATTAGTGAAAACTGTCACTTTTGTCCCAAGCAAAAAAGATCGAAATTTCTCAAAACCATAGACAATTGCCAAGAGCTCCTTATCTGTAGTAGTGTAATTCAGCTGAGCATCATTAAGGGTTTTACTAGCATAGTAAACCACATAAAAAATATTCTTCTTTCTCTGGACAAGAACTGCTCCAACTGCAAAATCATTAGCATCACACATCATCTCAAAGGGCTTATTCCAATCAGGTGCAGTAGTAACAGGTGTTGTAGTCAAACTATTTTTCAAACTCTCGAAAGCAGCCAAACATTCTTCATCAAATTTGAAGGGCATATCCTTCTCCAACAGATTGTACAAGTGATTAGAGATTTTGGAGAAGTCTTTGATGAATCGCCGATAAAAACTCGCATGGCCAAGAAAACTGCGGATTCCTTTAACTGAGATTGGTGGAGGAAGATTTTCAATAATCCCCACCTTGGTCTTATCCACTTCAAGACCCTTGATAGACATCTTGTGCCCAAGAATGATACCCTTTTGCACCATAAAGTGACATTTTTCCCATTTGGGCACCAGATTGGTCTCAACACATCTTTTCAGCACCAACCCAAGATTATGTAAGCACTCGTCATATGAAGTTCCGAACACAGAGAAGTCATCCATGAACACCTCCATATTAGTGCCAATCATATCAGAGAATATGGCCATCATGCATCTCTGAAAAGTAGCAGGTGCACCACATAGTCCGAAAGAAATTCGATAGAAAGCGAAAGTGCCAAAAGGACAAGTAAAAGTGGTCTTCTTTTGATCTTCTGGGGCAATGCAAATCTGATTACAACCCAAGTACCCATCCAGAAGACAATAATACTCATGGCTAGCCAACATGTCAAGCATTTGATCAATGAATGGAAGCGGGAAGTGATCCTTCTTGGTGGTTTTATTCAGCTTTTGATAGTCCATGCATTCTCTCCACCCTGTGTATGGCGCCCTCAATCTCGGGGTTAGGAAATGAGGACCCGCACAACTTTGAATTAACAATAAATAAACATAAACCCCGATTAACTAATAACAGGATCAAACATGATTAAGTTTGAGACAAGATTATAACCATCAACTAGATAATATATATTATAACCCAAAATAATATTTAATTTACACAATCGATTCCGACTTGGAACCGACAGATAACCCATTGTATCTTTACAAAATTTCTGACTAAGTGTTTGCTCACACACAACCTATACTACCTACTCTGACATCTGGAAGCCTACAACACGGTAGGGGCAACAGGTACACTCTTACGAGCAGTGCGAGTCTGGCCATCTTCTTGCTTAACTGCCATGGTTAGAACAAAGCATAATATATGAGTATAAAACTCATCAAGTAACTAAATGACAGTTCTATGATGCATAATCAATATATAATCACAATTACTTTTAAGGCATTCTATTGAAAATCTCTAGGTGGTAGATTTTTATCTTTGGGCTAGGGAAAGTTTATGAAGAGATAATTGGGCTTTCAAAAATCAAGGTTCAAATAAGGCGAAAGCCGACATTCATCACAAATCATTAACAGGATCTCAAAGATCTTTCAAATGGAAAGCGAGAATCTTTTCAACTCTGGGAATCAATTATATGATTGATAACAATACCAGAATCAGAATCAGGGTTCTCAAAGCTGTATGCTAAACAATAAAATAATCAACTCATTTTGAATCATTATAAACCATTTTATTTTCAAAGAATCAATTTGCTAAAGCGATGTATTCAATATCCTTTATAAAGTGATAGGGAACCCTTGATTGGACTACTTCATCTTTCAATTAATAATAATAATACGGGTGATCAGCCCGTACCGACCTCCATCTGGTCGTTAAGGTACCTATGACATAATTTCAGCCTTAAATTGGACTAACCCCGCTAGTTTCTTATATGACTGGACTAGTCCCACTAGTCTCTTACGTCTCAATCCAATCCATCAGGAATTCATTTGGAAAACCTTGTGTTGGAAAAGAAAGGTTTACTAAGTTCATTTTAACATTACTAAGTATATGAAATCATTCAGACTCTTTCAAGTCGAAACTCATTCTTAAGTTCAATTTCAAGAATTCAAAGAAAGTGAATGATACAAAGTTAAGCAAAGTTCAATGCTAAGGATCTTGATCAAATGATAACAAGGTATACAAGTTAGGGAATCAAAACAGTTCCAAGGATCATTACGGAATAAGGTAAACAAAGGAATGAAGGATCATTACGCAAGGGAGTTCATAAAGATTCTTATAGGGTTTACAAGAATTCACGGTATCAACAGGTGATCAGGATATGAATAAAAAGGTTACTATAAAAGTTCAGAATAATAATCATATCGAGTCATTACAAGAATCAATAACAGGTTCACAAGGAACAATAACAGGGTTTCTCAAGAATCAATAACAGGTTATCACAAGTGTTATAAAAGATCATTACTCTATCATGGCATCATCAATATCCTTTCAATACACAACTTTTACAAGTAGGCAGAGTTACTTTCCTGAATTCGCTTTCATAAGGGTTGAACTACTGCCACCTAGTACACCTTTCCCTTTCCTAGCCCGAATGCCCTCACCCTCTGAATCTACAATCCAAAAATCAAAACCCTAATTAGATTCCCATTCGACGTTCCCGGAACACTTAACAATTTCCCCTTATCGCAATACCCTAAGAGTATATATACTCGATCATATTCACAAAGCACGATTATACCATATACTCGTATACTTTAACCAAATAGTCATCGAATCACATATTGCAACAGAATTACAACACATAACATATAATCCTTGTATCCAAACTCTATACTCGAGTTATAATAACAATTATACAATCTCATATCAAGACGACTCAATCCTTCCTTTATTTCACATTAATCGAACCAAAACCATCAAATAAACCAAATAATTCTTAGAAATCTCACATGCATTCTCTTAATAAGATATTAGGATCAAATCAATTACTTTTATACCTATAATCCATTCGCTATAACACGAAACACGAGCAATAAATCATACAATTCATTTAAATCCCAATCTTGCCAAATACAACACCATATCTTACATGCAACCACTATTTCATCCAACTCTAACTTCAATTTCAACATTATAACTCATAGAAACATAGAAGCAACACTTTGAGCACATCATTCATCTGAATTTCCTATAAATTCGAATTTTACTATTTGAATTTCCCAAAAATATCACATGCAAACATCAATTTGATCTATAATCCACCAATCTATCTATCCATATCATGATTTATAGTAACAACTACTTAAAATCATCAAAATACAACATGCATGTACCAATTAATGTTTATAAACCACAAATCATTCTACTTTTCCCATAATTCTTATACCCAATCATTTATAAGTCCAAAAATCAACTTATATTCTAAAAATAACAAGAACCATTCGGTTTCAAGCAAAACACAACATGCAATCACAGAAAATCTTGTGTATTCATATTAGAGTTCAGTTAATACATCACAACTCACCACCGGTTCAGTGCATCACCGGTGGCGGTGGCTTCACGGTGGTGCCCCCACTCGGGGGTTTCCAACCTTAAACCACCAATTTCTACATCAAAGATACACATGTAAACACATATCATCAATCCAAACCACTTTAAAAATCAAAACCCTTTTGTTTTCATCAAAACCAAACCAAAACCACCAAAATCCAACTTTGGATTTTTCAAAAACTTTGGAGATAGCAACATGCATCTATATATCTGAACAGAGGAAGCAAAATCTCACATAACCATGGTCTTATAATCGAAAAATGATGAATAACGAGGGAGAGATTGAAGAGAGAGAGAGAGAGAGAGAGAGAGAAGACCCGAGAGAGAGAGAAGACCCGAGAGAGAGAGAGAGAGAGAGAGAGAGAGAGAGAGAGAGAGATAGATAGAGATAGAGAGAGAGAGATAGAGATAGATAGATAGAGAGAGAGAGAGAGAGAGAGAGAGAGAGAGAGAGAGAGAGAGAAATGAGAGAGTTCGGGGTGAGGAAAAGAAAGAAAGGGGGTGGGTGGGGTTTATATACTACCAAGTAAGGGTAGTTTAGTAATTGGGTAATTATATTTCTGAATTATCTTTTATTCTTTTCCAAAAATGAATTTGATTAATGAATATCTCTCTCGGAAAAGATGAAAATGATACGAATAATAATTTTAGAACATAGATCTCGAAATTAGCTTTTCAGCCATATTTTTCAAATAATTTTCGAGCAAACGGTTAATTTAATATGGATTTTACAAGATTATGCTGAAAATAGCATTTTAACTCCATAAAATCATTTTCAAATACACCGATCTCGGAATAAATCCATCTATCATTTTTATAAAGTCTCTAGGACTATTCTGAAGATAACAAAATAAATTTCACACCTTGAACACACTCGGATAATTTTATAAAAATATTTAAAGGTTCAATAAACCTTATTTCAAATCAAATAAATCCCTTAAAATTATTTAAAAATTAACAGAGCATATTTTCAAACAATAGCACGTATTCACATATCACGACTCATATTC
Organism: Apium graveolens; assembly: GCF_009905375.1. Taxonomy (NCBI): domain Eukaryota; kingdom Viridiplantae; phylum Streptophyta; class Magnoliopsida; order Apiales; family Apiaceae; genus Apium; species Apium graveolens. The sequence continues at coordinate 248,663,464 of NC_133652.1, forward strand.
GATCATAAAATTTCCCTTTTTTTATTAAAGGTGGTATTAATATATATGATTGATATTGACTTCAGTATGGAATGTTGTGAGCATCAAAGTTAGTATTAATATCCAATTTGATATGACATCAAAATGAGTATTAATATCAAGAGTTCGGTTTTGAATAAAGTTTATGATTCAGTTCAGAGTCACTGTTCATATTGTTGTTTACGATATTTCTGTAAACACTTTTTTACGACTTTTATTCTCGTCGAGATTCAAAGTATTGCTGAAGCATTTTGCTCAAAAATATCAAAAGGATTTTGAATACATATGAGGAATTAATTTTGGGATTTCTTAACTAAATTTTCTGATTCAGGAATTATGATTTTAATTGTCCTGCTGTATTGCAGATGTCAGTTTTTATATCAAAAGACCTTATATATGTTATACTGAACTTGCTGAGCATTTCTTTCGCTCATACTTGTCTGTTTTTAAATTTAACCTTCGAGTGAGGAATAACTTGCGTTGTTTAGTTGCGTAATTCAAGAAAGAGAAGGGAAAAGAAGCTTTTGGAATGTGGTTGGTCCAGGGTTTGCGGACTAGTGTAAGTTCTATATGTAAACTTGTTTATATTATTTTATTTTATAGTTGTATATCATATTAGGCCTAATATACTTCTTTTCGAAGTTACACTAGTGGGTTAAGTTTTGAGATTGAGAATTATTGAAAAAAGTTTTTAAATGAAAGTGAAAAATTTATTATGGAATTTGGATATCTTGTTTCTAGAACTGTAACCTTAAAAGATCTTGGATTAGTTTGGGGTCATAAATGCTAAATATCTTTTGCTGACATTTCTTTATTAATAAACATGTTGTTTTGGATTGAGGTTTCATAGTGACGAACAAATCCAATGACCCCGAATTAATAAATATTATATAGCATGTTATATATATTTTTAAATTATTTTATATATATGAAAATTTCACATGTTCAAATAAATTTAAATATTTAATTAAATATAAGTAAAAATAAAATATTTATTTAATGAAAAAATCTTGAATATATAATTATATAAGTATAAAAGGATACATATATGTGTTAAAAACACATACTTATATGTATAATTAAATTTTATATTTATATTTATATTATATTTTATTATATTAGATTAGATTTATTAATATTTTTATAAATATGTAATGTTTATTATAATCATTAATAAAATTGGTCAATAAGAAAATCATATTCTAACACTTAATATAACATAAACTTAAAATATTAAATATGAAATAAAAATTTGAAAACATAATTATATATTAAATATAAATATAATATGAATATATGTGTGTATTGATGTGCAAAGTTAGGTTAAAGTAAGGCAAAAAGTTGACAGAAAGCTTACGTGGATTTTTTAGCTAATGACTACAGGATCAACAGATATAGAAGATGTGATACATGATATCTAAATTTTTTGCTAACATGAATAATGGTTGGAGTACTATATTTTTTAGCTAATATGTATATAATTGTGCCACCTATACTTTTTAGCGTAGATTAATGACTTGTTATGCCCTTAGCATATATGTTGCCTGCATTTTCATATAGATATACAAATTTAGTTCCATTGAGTCAATTGCATTGTATACGACTTCCCACCTTGGCATTTAGTGGTGGTAGCACATACAATTATCCTAAGGCCTACATGTTCTATGAATTGAAGCTTTATTTATTTATATTTGCAGGTCTATTACGAAACAACATCTTTCAAACCTAGTTTCCTCTTTGAAGATTGCTAGTTGTGTAATATGTGGTATTATTTTATTTTACAGGGAGACTTTGCAGGCCATCTTTGAAGATTTTATTTCTTTTGAGGCTGTGGTCAATGATATTTCCATGCTCCGATTTTAGGCATGTCGTTATGACTCTAGCAATATTATTAATGTGTGAATATTTAATGTATTGTCCAATTGTTTCTATACTTGTAACGATGTAAATGCTGATTTATACATTACCCATTATTAATGCAATTTTTTGTGAAGTACTTGGTATATTTAATGATATTCTCTTTGGTAGTTTTGTATGTTTTGGTTTAGAAACCATTTGTTTTTTTTTCCATTTGGTATGTTATGGGTGCATATAAAACAATTAGTACATGTCTAATTTTTAGGCATATAGACATCAGTTTCTGCACACATTCTTAAAAACTGTTGTTAAAATGCTACATGGACATCAGTTCTTAAACAAATCTGCAAAGCACCTGATGTAAATTTCAAACAAATACATCGGCACATTTTTAAAAACTGATGTCAAAGAAGGAGAAAGTTTAGTACCTTTTACATCAGCTACAAAATGATGAAGCAGACATAGACAGACTACGGTTGTCATAAGGAAACCGATGTTAAAAAGATATAACACATCGGTCCAGAATCTATAACCGATGTTAAAAAGAAGCTTTTACATCGGTTTTCATTCAAAAGCGATGTTAGAACCAAAATTGACATCGGTTCTATTTTTATAAACGATGTAAATGCTGATTTATACTTTGTAAATTAATAGTTAAGTTTCATAATTAGATCATATAAAAGCTATTTGGAAAAGATTGTAAAGCAGTTTATGTTAAAAAATAGAGAATATATATCGGGTTTTAAGCTAAAACCGATGTTAAAGATGTTCCCAGACATCAGTTTATAACTGATATCATATGGGGGTACCTTTCTCTACACATGCATAGACATTGGTCAGGAAAATTTTTAACATCGGTTTTTGGCCGAAGTCTATTGAAGGTTTTCTGGTAGTGGACGATCCCCCCGATTCACCTCTAGTGTGAGAATAAATTAACAGATTTTGGTATGGATAATTCGGAATACGAGATAGTGCTGTAATCTCTGTGTGTGTTTCCTTATTTTTGTGTGTATATAACCTGCATGTTAACGTTCATCCTCTACTGCTTTCGGCCAGTTCCACAAAAAAAGGGGAAGTGGACGTTGTGGCTTAAAAGACCACATTATCGCTTTTACTAAGCCGATCCACCCTGAGCTTCATGTCTTGACACTCATCGATCTATGGATATTTTATGAAACGGCTCGCACTTTCGGACCATTAATTCTAAATAAAAAACAATACAATTTACTAATTGAAATCTCTATTACAAAGGTGTCTATTACAAAAGCGCAGCTAACGGAAGTTCAAAAGTCAAACCACTCCAAACCTAAGGTCCTCAAAACTCCAACGCTATTCAACTCGAATCTTAGACAAAACCTAAAATTGTCAGTAATGAGCTATACAGCCCAGCAAGAAACCAATCGATCCATCTAGTAGGCCAAGTATCACATACATATAAGAAAATATGATAATCTATAATATACGATATTCGAAACAAACACTTTTGATACATATTCTTATTCTTATTCGATACATACGATACACATAACACATAAACAACAATAATTCAAAATCAATAACTCATGTCACGACCACTACAACCCGGTAATAACGGTCCTAAATTTTCAGAAAACCGTCACTACAATCCGGTGACTACGGTCCTAAGTTCTTCTTCGATATTTTCACAAACCATGACATAAATTAGAGATCTCAAATTATCGTTGGCACACAACACATATACGACAATACATATACTATAACACATAGTACTTTCGAATATATCATCACTTAGCCCATGTTTTGATAATCAAATATTAACGCATAACATATAATTTTGAAAACACTAGCAAGATCGATCGAAAACTTACCTCCAAACCTTACCAAATCTGAAATTGTTCTTTTTGACCCTCTAAATGACGTTTTCTTGAAAAATCTGAAACAAAAAAGTTGAAGAGAGCGAAAAGACCTTTCCAAAAAGTCCAGAATCAACGAATTCCGACTTATGATGAATTTTCTACGAATTTTACAAGATTGTTGATTTTTGTGTAAAGAACCTTACGAATCATATGAATAAAAACGAGAAAAACGAATATGGTGTATTTATAACGATACAAAATCCTATATCTTAACCTACAAGTTATCCATATTTGAATCTGATCCAAATTTTAGGTCCGTTATTCTAATTCAATTTTAAACCCTAATTTTTATCAAATTTTAATTTTTTTAATTCTATTATTCTATTATTAATCTAATTCTAATATTTACGATATATTACATTTTAAGTCCTGTTCAGCCCAGACGGACAAGATGAGCATAATGAAATGGGCCTCCAACAGGCAACAGCAAGTTTAAAGAATTTTACTAGATGATAGTGATTAAACAGTTATAGAAGCATGTCATTAAGTTGTCAGTTCTTTTTTAAAACATTTGTATATTTTTCATTTAAAAATTAATTAGAAAAAAATTATCTTGAAACATGTAAAAGAATGTATTTTATGTTTGGAAATGGTTAAATTTTTATTTTATTTGGATTATTCTGACAAGAACTCTGGAATAAATTAAGTTCAAGGAAAACTCAAATGCTGCTCCTGAAGAGATTGTGGAGGTTGTAGTATGGTGCAATAAAGTAAATAGCAAAATATTAATGGATCCTGTTTTAATGGATGGTATTATGGCTTATGCTATTGATTTTTAAGGATACCAGGGAAATATCAAAGGGTTGTGGATGTGCAGGAGTCTAGTAAAGACACAAGTTGAAATTTAAATTTCTCAACTGCAGGAACATTTGTTGCATAACTGCAGCATGGATACAGCATAAAATTATGGCTGTTTTTGTTTCCAACATTTGTTTCATTTTACATTTTAACTGCTGCTCATGAACTCTCTTCTGAGTATTATCAATTATATCTATTGCCTCTTTCTTCTCATGACTACTGCACATATATTAACACTTAGTAAACTCTATTTTTAACATGGAACAACAGAAGAACACCATATGGGCAAGCAAAACCAAATTCGAATTAACATACATAGGCTGCATATCATGTACACCATATGCACAAGGTCCTGTAAATCCATAATCATGAAAAGGTTTATCTGGATGTTCAAATTCCGCATAAGACCATAAATCCGCTGGATCATCAACCATTTCTGTTGCCTCTTCCTTTATGTAATCATATGACAAAAATCCAGCTTTATCATATCTATAATTTACTAGTACTACATCACCATCATTTCTAAACCCAATGGGCCACCAAACTCCACCAACTTTTTCGAGATCAATAGTAACCTTCTTCTTCCAAACCTTGTTCATCTCACCACTGGCCTTTAGTACCCATATGTCCACAATAGGTTTTTGGTCAAAATAAAAGAAAAACACCGCTAGTTTACCAAACTGTTGAACGAGATTAATACTATTAAACTCATCAATCATAGAATATTGTCGAGGTAACATAATCTCTCGAATGCTCTCATTCACTGTGTCAAAATAAACAATGTATTGCTTAGCGATGTAATCGAGAAAATTCTGGTTTGCAAATAGTCTTCCAAGAATTAGTACTCAGACTATAAATAGAGATGTAAACAAAAAATGACAACACTTGTTCTCTCGGTGCAAAAAACTTGTCGATTTTTATTACTTTGTAATCCTTGGTACTAGGGCTATAACCAAAAGCTATACAAGACACAAAATGCTGAGAAACCGGATCAACACGGTAAGGTATTGCAGAATCTGGAAGAATTTTAGATATTCCAATAATCGGGTTCATAAGGTATAGTTGGTATTTGTATACCCGTGGTTTGTCAATTGTTGTTTCAATACAAAAACATATCAGACCACGAGATGTCCCATGTATATGTTTACATACATTTAAACACCCTGTAACCATTTGCGGAACAGGTAATTGATTCTGAAATATATATTCCTTGCATTGTTTATCATCAAATCGTAAAGAAAAACGAGAATGAACACGACCTTGAAAAAGAAGATATTGAGATTGTATAAGATAATACCATGATTTTTGAACGCACCTGCACCGAAGAAGAGATTTTACGGGCAGTCTTTTTAAGATTTCTACCCAGAAATCCTCGGAGAGGAAACAATCAGTCATTGTTTTGTGTTATCGCCAGAGAATGAAGAGATTTGAACAAACAAATATGCTAGTTGCGTATGAACATAAACTATGACCTATTTTGTAAGGAGAATGAATCTGAAAAACAAGAAAATATATTAATGTAATTAATTTGCAAGTATAACGGATCGTGTGACGATGATTTGGTGGTCTTATCATTTAGGGTTATGAAGTGAGACGCAAGTAAACAATTTCCTATTGATTTTTTTAACAAATTATTTAAATTACAAAAATTGACCATATGTAATGTAATTCACCATCAAAGATAATCTCATTTATTGACTATTGGATAGATAACAAAAAATTGAGGGTTGATCTTATAATGTTTCTGTGCTATACTACATTTAAATGATCATGGATATCAAGGCGCAATTTATTTATATCTCTATGAGCTTTCCTTAAACGAAAAGATTTTTGAACATTATAGATTAATCCTATTTTCACTATTTTCCTGCTTCCTGTGATCATTGCGAACTCCTTAGACCTTAACTATTGTCCGTCTTCCTGTGATCATTGTGACTCCTTAACTATTGTCCGTCTTCCTGTGATCATTGTGATTCCTCGTCTAGCTACAATACTTGACAAATGTCGGATGAACAGAGACCTGAAAGTCATAGACATTGATCACCTATTAGTTAGAGAGCTAATCTACCACCTGTGTTACATGACTGATTCATAGTTCATTACAATAACTACCCCGATTACTCATGTTCACTGTCAGAATATCAGGCGATTCTAATTAAACAGTAGTTAGGATTTTACCTTTTTTCTTTGAGTTTAAGCTCCATCATCATCTTGTTTGAAAGTTCAAGGCTTTGATAGCGAAAGCAAAGGTTAATGCAAAGAGCAAACAGAAGCTAACCACTGCAATGGCGGCCGGACCTAAAAGATCATGCCTATATCCAAACTGTTCTTTGAGCAACTGCTTTATAGCGATTGTTTGAGCACCACCTGCTCGCTGTACCAGTGCATCCACATCTCCGTATTGGGATACTAATAGGCCGTACAAACTCCAAGCTACCGGATTTCCCCAGTAGTACCAACTCCAATATGTTGGAAGTCTCTGTCATAAGAGAAATAATAATCAGTTACAAGAAAAAAAATACTGAAGTCATTTGAGTATTGAAATCATGGTAAAGCCCCCTGCGAAAACTTTTCTAAAATGCTGAGCTAACACTAATTCTACCATTTACCAACAGGTAAACATTACATATCAGTGAACAAGGTTTTTCATTTTCCTTAGTCACTTGATTTGAGCTCTGTAGAGACTAACCATGAACATTACACACACAGACACACTATGGAAAATTCAGTAATTAATGTCATACCATCCGAGCAATCATGAATCCGCTGAAAAGATTCCACATCATATAGAAAGGTGCAGCAACTATTGCAGCAATATTTTGATTTGGAGTAACAGCAATTGTCATCATTCCAAAGAAAGTGAAGTATAGTAAGGTGAAGTACATAAAGTAAATGTACCAAACAAGCTTCCAAAGGTTCTGCTCAAAAGACGCCATAGAGTAGAAGATGATACTGTAAATAACTGACTGAACATAGACGTATGGGAATTCTATTACAATCTGCAAATGGAATTTTAAGCAGTTAGAAATTATGTATATGATTGGAAACTATAAAGCTCGAATGAATAAAATGGATGCATATACAGAAAATAAAGTACTGACCTGAGCCAATGCAAATGGTAGCGCAGAATACATTCCAGCTGCTCTTTCTCTATATGAAACAGACCTTTCAACATAGACTACAGGTTGAACAGAAGAAGCATTTGTAATTCCGATAAATAGTACTGCAGCATACATTGACCCCATTGCATTGAATATATCTTGTTGTGATTCCCTGATAATGCAAAAAAAAAAGGACATAACATTCAGCAACAATATGTTAATTTATATAAGAGTAACTGTATATGTTATTCAAGTGATCAAAAATACGAAAAGGACTCCTTGTGAACCATTTGAAAGAAAACAATGTATCGATTGATGAGTTGTTAGTTGGTTATAGAAATTCACTCTTCTAGATTACCGTGAATTACTATTAGCAGGTTGTATATATATAGGTATTGTACATTAGTTTTCTTGCACAAGAATTTAAATAGATCCAAAATTTCAAGGGAAATGTGAAATGTTCTTATTCTGGTAAGAATACAGTTACCTTACAAGTAAACATTTTAATTAATCTTCGGGAGCATGCTATCAGCATGTGTCAGAACACTGAACACAAGATGTGTCACAAGTTTTAATCGAGCAATGTTTGTTATGTTTATTGATATAATGAGGCAACTGTATCAATTTGGTCGAGTGATTACAAATTTTTATTAGCAATGTATAAACTTATGTATCATGGTGTATCCGCACGTAATAATGTCAGGTGCAGAAGAAAATACCATCGATGTACCTTTTAGAGCCGAATCTCCAGCATATTGTACCAAACATTAGTGATATGATGACTGTGTAGAAGAAACGTACAGCAGTGTATTGCGGATTTCTCCAGTATGACAGATTTTGTTTCCAAATACAAGTGAAAAACTGGCCAAAAAATGATTGAGAATATTTGGAAGGGAAGTGCAAGTCAATTGAATCTCTATCCGGCTTGCATAAACAGTCAACCAGTCTTTTATTTTGCCTGAAATGATATAATGTCAGTTACAAAACTGGATATAATAGTCAATGAGAAGTTGTGAAAACATATGCATACTGGAATAACTCTGATCTGCGATAAACTTCTGCAAAGTCAACACCAAGGCGTATTTCTTCAGCTGAAGAAGTCACATCCAGAATCCATGCAGCAGGGTTACAACCAGGCCTTATCTGAGGAACTTCTTGAACTGCCTAAAGAAGATGAAAATGCAAATGTAAAACATAAAAACAAGAACGGGGCATCAAAATCACTGTTGTATATAAACATAATAGCTTTCTCTTCCTTTGAAATGATTTAAATTATATATCAAATATAAGTAGAAGTTGATTATGGGCTACACATATCAAGGTAGCTTAACCTAAGATCCCAAAACTTATGTAATAGAGAAGAGATTTTAAGGCTGTAGAGTAAACAGGAATTTGTTGTTGTTGTTGTTGTTGTTGTTGCTTCACTTACAAGCATAATATATGTCGCAAAAACAAATAAGAAACAACAAACCTCAAAGAACTGAACAAGTTTCTGAGAGTTTTTTCCAAGAGGACCAGCATATATAAGCTCCCCACCACGCTTCATCAGTAGGAGCTGCATAATTGAAAAATTTAGGCTTCAGTTGCAGCAATGAATGTTTGGACCTTGGCCTTATGAATATATAACAAATTGTAACAATTGATTGTCTGCCACTATCCGGTCTTTACGTACAAAAAATGACAAACATGTGAGATATCAGAAAAGTCATAAGCGACAAATGGTAATAATTAATTTTCCTGCAAAAGGTATATTGCAACAGAAAAGACCCCCAAATGATGCTAAGATACTGAAACCTAATAGATATTAGAAAACTTTACAGATTCAGCAAGGCATTAGCAGGAAACTTGGGTACCTTTTTAGGTTCTTACCAGTTACCAATCCGTGAATATATGCAAGTATATACTTCTTTCATTTCTTTTCTTTGAAGTGATTGTTAAAGCTAAGATCTGTTTATCTAAGTTGGCTTAAACCAGCATAAGGAGTCACAGAAATTGTGTCACTTCAATATTCATTTTTTCTGTGACAGTTTTTCTTTTGGCAATTGCAATAGTCTCTAACCTCGTCAAAAGATTCAAAAATGTCAATACTGGGCTGGTGAATAGTGCAAACAATTGTTCGTCCAGTGTTGACAATGTTTCTCACAGTTCGCATCACAATGGCAGCTGCCCTGGCATCTAATCCTGAAGTAGGCTCATCCATGAATACAATTGATGGATTGGCAACAAGTTCAATTGCAATAGTTAGTCTCTTTCGTTGCTCCGTTGACAACCCATCAACCCCAGGTATACCAACCAAAGCTCCGCCCAATGAAGTGAGTTCAACTAGTTCCATGACCTCATCTACAAAATCCTGATAGTAGATATTTAAGTGTTAAACGGAAACTGCAATTGGAAAAAAAAATTACAAGGAACAACTGAACCAAATAATGACCTTTTGGGTTTTCGAGTTGACATGAGAAGGCAATCGAAGCCAAGAAGAAAAAAGAAGTGATTCAAGCACAGTCAAACATGGGGAGTGAATATCATTTTGTTCACAATATCCAGAAACTCTAGCAAAAGTTTCTTGTTTTTTAGGATACCCAGAAATGTATATACTCCCTTCAATATATCCCCCCGTTTTTCTACCAGCTAAAACGTCCATCAAAGTAGTTTTACCAGCACCACTGACCCCAACTAATGCAGTAAGCAAACCAGGCCTGAATGCTCCTGTAACATTGACCAAGAGCTGCAATTTGTCTTCTACGATTCCTTGTTGCTTCAGTTCCTGATGCAGACATGTACTCGAATGATGGATGTGTTTTTTGACAAGTAAGGTTAATTGATGTAGAAGAAACACAACTGATCAAGTAACATACCACAGGTGTATCCACATAATAGCTAATGTTTCTGAAAGACATGGATAGAGGTTGAAATGGAAGTACCATTCTTCTTTGATCTTTAATTATTTTCCCTACAACCAAAGAATATATTAATATTTGGATAAATTAAACTTAGCTAGTAAATGGTCAAGTATTCAGACTGACCAGCAAAAGAGTGTGAATGTTTCAGATACTCTCGCAATTCAATAACGTCACATTCACCCTGCATTCTACTGTCTCCTACTTCAGCCTCTTTATCACATATAACCACTTGCTGATTTCCGAGTGCTGTATAAGAGTAAACAGAAGATACTTGATGTGATTCCACAAACTTTAAAATATACTTATCAGCTGGACTTGGAATCCAACCACTTCTAGACCAGCTAGATGTTTCGGCATATTCTTAAAAATTGAACTGCTACTGCTTTGACCACATAAACTTACGGTTAAGGTAGGTTAAAAACAAGGTATAGAGGATGTTGAACAAGACAGTGTAACCAAGCAAGGCACCGACACCAATCCAATACCAATAAGTCTCTGGAAATAAACTGCGTGCTTTCAGTAGCATAACCCCCAGAGATTCACTAGTGCTGTTCCCAGCATTCTACACAGTCAAAGAAAATGAGGATTCTGAGAGAAATAAATGTAGCTGCAGAGTACAAATACATGAAAGCATATATTAAGACACTACATCTAACGTACTATCAAAGTTTATGCAGTATCCCAAAATTGTCCCTAAACGGTTCAGCTGTGAACCAGTCATGTGCAACTGTGAAAAGGTTAAATGAACAAGGCATGACCACAGGTGTATATGTGTGAATGCAGGGCCGGGGATGGTCTTACAAAATTCTAACACAATTTAATTCACCAACTATTGATTTTCTGTAACTTGTGTACAAGTCTCGAAGTTTGCCAGTATCCCAGTGATATCATTTCTTTGTATCTATCCCCAGAACAAATAACAAAATCTAGTAAGTTATCGTAATTAAGGCGATTTTCATTTTTATTTCACTAGACCAAGAAGAAGAGGTAGCTCCGTATCAGCTTAAATTTGTATTGGATACGATTACAAATCCTTGCATTGACTAATAGCCTAATTGAGTTTCTTTCAGGTGATATTCCTCCATTTTACAAGAACAATATGAAGCTGTAGCTCCGTATAAAAACATAAATATATATTGGATATGGTTACAAACATTTTACAGGAAACACTTTCTTTGACTAATAGAGTTTCTATGAGTACACATCTCTAAACAAAAAAAGTGTTGTACGTTGAATATAGTTTCTACATATAAGAAAAAGATCATACATGTAATGAGTTCAACTGTTACTAATTAATATTACCTTGATCCAAGAACGTCCAAGAAATTCATTAACAGAAGCGGCATTTTGTGCATACATCAATGGGGAAAACCAGTAACCCCAGAGCCACCAATCTGGGATACTATCTGCCAAAAGTGAAAATATGGAATCTTAGCTGAAACAAGATATTTTTTCTTTATAATTAGTATTTGAAACAGTTGTTCAGATGATTTTTATTAAGTAGAAAAATGTTTGACCTCTTGAAAGGACAAATCCTCCCAGAGCCATAACAACCAGCATTGCAAATGATCCAAAAGTGTTAGCAACTATCAAATTCCGCCCTAAGGATGCCATCACACGGAAAAGTCCAGTGGACATCTGGTGCAAAGAGAAATACAACAAAAACTGGCGTAGGCATCTGCACATTGTAATTTGAACTGAAATCCGTCAACCTTTATATGTGAAAAAATCAATGTATTAATGTGCAAATCAATTAAGCAGCAACCCTGGCGACAGTAAACTTACCTGCTTATTTGAGGATCAAACCCAACCGCATAGTATGTAACTATTACCCACATGCCAGACTCTAATAAAGAAAATGGAATACTTAAAACCCAAGAAGGAATTGTGTACACCCAACATGGATAGAAGTGCAAGTCTCTGTGTTTGTACAAGATAGGAAGCTTAGCTATCATCATCGGGACCTCCATGAATCCGTTAAAGAGAATCATCACTATCGAGAAGTATATAGCACCAAGATAAACACCTCCATCATCCAGTGTATCATGATGCATAGTTGTCCGAAAAAATACACTTACCATGATAATAATGATCAGTAGAAGCTGCATAGGTCAAATATCACTATCAGTTGTTATGATACCATAATTGCCTTTACAGAGATTAAAATAAAATTTTCTGGATAATCGACCCATTAGCAACCAGGCCTGCGTATTTCAATAGGCCTGTCAGACATAACCTACTGCAATTGAGTTAGGAAAAGACACATTTGGAGATTCGATCTATTGTTATTTTACAACTGAAAATATTTCAGTTTAGTTAAAGTATAGTACTTATACAATGAGATTATTTAGTAAGATGATTTTATAGTGAACAAACTTGTAAGTAGTATATGTGCTTACACGAAAGGAACTGTAGAATTTTACAATGTGTTCACCTGAAAGAATTTGAAAATGTGGACAAATGAGTTCCGCTTCAGTAGTAGCACCTGCCAGGAGAAACTGATCTTGAGAAGCTCTACCTTCTTTACACCATAGTTACTAGAGGACAGGACTGCCGGATGATTATAGGACTTGTCGAACTGTACAGCAAGTTCCCGCAACAAAGCATTTCCAAGCCAAAATGTTTGAAATGCTTCAACAAAATTTGCTACAGTTATGTACTGGTATTGCTTGTCAAGGACCCAATATTGTTGTTGATCCTTTTCTGATATCACCTGTGTAAAACCATTACAAAACCATTAGAGACTAATTATATCTTGAATACATGCAATTAAGCTCATGTTCAAATGCATACTTCCTGCAAAAAATCCGCCACATTTTTCCTGTATGGACAATGGAAGCCCATAAATGTAAAGAATTCGAGTGCAGTTTCTCTGGGTCCCTGATATACAATTTGTCCTTCACTTAAAAGGATTATATCATCAAATAAGTCATAAGTTTCAGGATCTGGTTGCAACAGAGAGATGACTGTGGTCCCATCCAGAGCTTGAGTTGCATGCCTTAGATACTTGATAATTTGATGTGTGGTTGAGCTATCTAGTCCAGTTGAAATTTCATCCATAAATAGAACTCTAGATGCACCCATTAGCATTTCTCCTGCCAAAACAAGACAGATTTTTAGAAATTAAGAAGCAATGTTGCCTTAGTATTCTGGAAAGGAAGTTATAAAATACCACGAAAATAAATTGGTTACCTGTTGTGAGACGCTTCATTTGTCCCCCAGATATTCCTTTCCGCATATCATCACCCACCAATGTATCAGCACATACATCTAATCCTAGTATCTTTGTATATTCAAAAATTATGAAAAAAGTAAATCTAGTGCCACATCATATTCCAGCTAAAAGAAAAACTCAAAAACATGAAGGATGCAGCATATGTTTCTTGACTGTTTAATGAAGATATGGAACTGTTCACATTAAAACAGTTAAAATTAATAGTTTGAAAGCACAGGTATATACAGCTTTGATCATATACTGTGTTCAAATAATCTACTAAACAATACATAATTATGCTTCTTTTTTCTTAAATAGTGCAGCTGCTTTGTAGCTAACTGACCACCTAAAAACAGTTTCAAAAACCCCCAAACACGGCTCTACAAACTGTTTTCTGGAACTAGCAATGGTTCCTATTATTTCTGGTAATTGTTAGCATAGAAGTCATTAGTTCAATCACTAACCAAACAGCAGTCTAGTCAGTGATTGGAAAAATGCAGTTTGAGTACAATGTCTAGTTCTTGATAGCTTGGTTAATCTAAGCATGTATTGAAAACAAAATGATTCACACTTACATACCTTCATAATGTAATCCACAACTAAACTTGTTCTCTGGTCTCCCAAGGCAACTGACTAGAAGAAATAATACAGTGGTGTCAAAGATATACTGATACAAGAAAGTAATTTAAGAAACTTTTGACCGCTGATACAAAACCTTCACGAAAGTATCAAGATCATCATCAGGTTCTATTCCAAGAACCTTTTCTCTTCTCAAAAGTTCCATTAGCATATCTGTATCAAGTTCTATATGGTTAGAGTCATGGTGTAAAATATTACAAAATGATACTAATTGACAGATAAAAGATAAATATATATTCAAAATCTACACAATTTTGAATTTTCTGTAGGCTTACCTTGCTTGAATCCAAATCCTTGACATCGTCCTGAAAGTTCGAGAGTCTCCCTCACTGTCATGTCAGCAGTGTGCGAGTCCCGTTGGCTGACATATGCAGAAGTCCTTTGGGCAACAAACTCATTTAGTTTATGCCCATTATAATTAATTTCGCCTGACATCTTAAAAGAAGATTAAGGGTTACTCTCGCAAATTAAACTGGTAGCTCCATGATTTTGTCAAACCAATCAAAACCAGGTACAAATCCAGTATTCAGATACATAAAATCATACTTGTATCAACTGTAGTTCTAGTAACATTACAAGTAAGAAGTAAAAAATAACTGCGAAAATTTTAGTACCTTTAAACCTGGAACAAGTCGACCCGCAAGAGCCAAAAGCAAGGTTGTTTTCCCCGAGCTTGGAGGACCCAAAAGTAAAGTCAATCTGTGATACAATAAAATGATGAACATTCTGAAAATAGCCTTTTATAGAATATAATTTTTGATGATCACTTTACCTGGAAGGCTTAACGATACCACTGATGTTGTTTAAAATAGAGTACTTCTTTCTTTTGGCAGGGAATATCCCGAGCTTTCCCAACAAAGCCTTTTCCAGACATTTTAAAAGAAAACTTGATATATTAAGGATAAAAATATGAAAATTACTGTTAAACATTATATATTCCATTCGATTTACCTCGGTCATGTTAAAAATAAAATTAGGAACAGTGGGCAGTGCCCTGCTCCCAACATGGACTGAGGCCTCTATCTTGAGGTCCTGAAACCGAACCTCTACCCTGGGAAATTCCAATGCAACTCTGCAGATTGTGAAGAATTGGTCAGGTTTCAAAGAATTGTTGACCTCGGAAAATATATAATTTTGTTAACTTGCTAGCAGGCACAAGTTATTACTATTTAGTATTTAACAAATAACCACTGACAACAGATATCATGTTCTCAATTGACAACAGAGATCTTGCTCACAACTTTCCTACACCAATGTGACTCACAAATTGATTTATTCCACAGGATGAGCACAAAGGGTGCCAATAACCCAAAATTTAGAGCTGAAGCCTAAATTTTGCACAACCTCATGAATATCTAGCACCAACTTCTTCCAAGTGTTTGTAAATCTAGATTACTCAAATTATTTGTAAGCCTGATTACAAATGCATCCTCATATACAATCTCCCGAAATAACACACACGTGGTTGAAGAATGTATCGATAGTCGACCTATGGGGAAAACACATTAATCAAATATGAAATACCTAAAAACAAGTGACTCTAAACTCTACAAACCAAAAAAAAAAATGAGAACACTTAACACATGCAAGAAAGTAAAAGAGCTTACACATCGAACCGATTCCTAATCCTTTTAAAAAACATCTCTTGATCTTCAGTAATAGTAGCAATTATCTTATCCAACACCATTTTATGTTCTTGATCTCCAAGTTTACCAACATCCACAAGTGAAACCTTTCCTTCAATGTTCCGAAAAATCGAAGTTGTTGCCTGAACACTAGTTGGTGATCTCTGCAACACAGCAGCCAACTGAAGTGCTTCTTCATCATCAGTACCGCCATTTTCATCACTTTTACCAAAACTCATTCTTGAAGCATTCCACATTATTAAAAGAAGAGTATTATGAAAATGTACTTGAACTAAATGTTCTGCGAGGATTTAAAAGAACAATGCATGGAAAGTAATTGTGACAGATGAGTCCTTCCAACAACTCTGAAGGCTAAACATGATTGTTAAATTAATTGGGTTACTATCATTTTCATTAATTAAACTACCCAGCTGGATGTTTGAAATACAAAGTAGAAATGTTTTGGGTAAGACTTTTTTCAAGTAATCAAGGTATTAAAGTAGTTAAAACGGTTAGGAAAGAATTACTACAATACTAATAAAATCTCTTAAGGATTGTTTGGTTCATTTTTGTTGCACCAAATTTATTTGACCTGTTTTTTTCATTAGATTCTAATCCTAACCATCTGGTTGCAAATTTAGGACTTGCCATAATTCATTTTCCGAATTGGTTAGCATTCTAATTAAACAAAGTCAGTCTCCCTAATTCAGTAATCCCGCCGTTATTACAAACTCAAAGATAAAAAATAAATTCAAAATCTAAAACATAAAACTTTCAGAGCAACCCGTATTTATAAAAGTAGTGTCAGGTAATTCGAGTCCGTTTTCAAAAAAATTTCAGGAAGACGCGGCGTAACATTTTAATTTGTGTGCGCATATGTACACAAGGTCCATCTCCGAAAATCACCTAAGCAGATTACACATGAGGCAGGCAGTTGTGAATGGTCTGAGGACTCTGGCATTTCTGTTCATAAAAAATGTAATGCCTGTCTTGTATAAAAAAGCAGTAAACTGAATTAAATTTCAAAGGTTTGATGTAGAATAGACCATCATACCTGACATGTACTCTTTCTTTTTCTTGTACACAAAAAAGGAAGTACACAGGACAGAAGTAATCAAATTCAACAACTTTTGTGACCTTTAAATTTAAACAGTCTTCAATGTTCCCCAAGCTGACTTTTCAGTCACTACATTTTAGAGAAATGCTAATTATTCTTCCACTGATCAATAATATTCAAATACCATGTATAATATATTTTTTCACAATTTAACACATTTGATACTACTTTATAAAATATTTTACTCAAAAAAATCATAAGAATTTGTATTTTATATTTTACATACCAAATGATGAAATAAATAAACAAGATGACAAAATATGGATGTCATAAATTATTGTCCTTGCCACATTGTGATTTTTTTTAATTAATCACGTAAGCACGTGAAGTCGAACTTTTGAAGAACCGTAAGCGCGAGCTCAAGCACTGTACTATTTTACTGGCAAATTGAATTTTCTACCTTATCATTTTGCTAAATAATTTGTGTTATCCCTTTTCTATAAAATAATTTTTGAAAGTAAAAGACCCCAACAATACTTTTGTAATGAATTATGGTGGTGCTATACCTATACATGCACAAATATTTGGGCTCACTTACAAAAAAAAAGTTAACTGGGCTAAAAAATATTTAAGGACACACAATCCAGCCCAAAAACGTTATAAGCATAGCCCAAACAAAATCACACAATATAAAAGCCAGCAAGTTTGTTCCTAAAAACCCTACCTCCCCAAAGCACACATCGCAAACCAAACAAACCCTAGCGATCCACCGCCGCAGCCATGGGACGCGTCCGCACCAAGACGGTGAAAAAATCTTCACGACAAGTAATCGAGAAATACTATTCCAAAATGACATTGGATTTCCACACCAACAAGAAGATTCTAGAAGAAGTCGCCATCATTCCATCAAAGCGTCTCCGTAACAAGATAGCTGGATTCTCAACTCACTTGATGAAGCGTATTCAGAAAGGACCTGTGAGAGGAATCTCGCTGAAGCTACAAGAAGAGGAGAGAGAGAGGCGTATGGATTTCGTGCCTGATGAGTCTGCAATTAGGACTGATAGGATTGAAGTTGATAAGGAGACTATTGATTTGCTTGCTTCTCTTGGTATGAGTGAGCTTCCTGGAATTGTGCTTAAGGAAGAACAGCCTGCTCCTGTTGTTGCTTTGCCTTTTGCTGGTGCTCGTGGTGGTTTTGGTGGCGGTGCTAGGAGGTATTGAATTGTTTTAGGGGAATTTGAGTATTCGGTTTTATTCACTTTAATAATGTCGAGACTTTTTCGAGAATTATGACAGTTTTTATATTTTTGTTATTCGAATTTAACGACTGTTTTTTTTAAATTTATCAAGTTTGGATGATGTTATTTGATATAATTTGGTAGAAATGTGGATTTGGGTAACTATTCTATGAAATTGCTAGGGTTATTACTATTTGCGAAGCTTATAGAGATATCATTATTCCGGGGGTATTGAATTGATTATGTGGAGTTTCTTTTTTATTCAGTTTTGTAATGTTGAGAGTTTTTTTGAGTATTATGAATTTATGATAGTTTTTATATTTTTGTTGCTGGATGTTATTCAACTGTTTTTGTTTATGATAGTTTCGATGATGTTATTTGAAATGCTAATGGTAGAAATATGGATTTGCGCAACTAGTCTGTGAAATTGCTAGGTTATTACCTTTTGCGAAGCATAGAGATGATTATTCCTCCTTTGGTGGGATAAAGTTTATCAAGTTGGGATTATGTTTGTGTTGGTTTATTAGTTGCTGACTAGTGTGGGTATGCTATTTGGAATGCTTTGGTGAAATGTGGATTATTTTGTAAAAATGATAGGTTATTACTGTACTATTTAAGGTACAGATGATTAGTTCCTTTTGTTGGGGGAATGTGTAAGACGTACTGCATTTAAGATTGATAGGTGGTTACATAATTGTGTTTGATTTCACTTGTTTTACTTTTGCTGCATGTAGAATAGTTTTGGTATTGGTTTTGTGTAAATTTAATGTCTGCAAGTTGGAAGGTCTGGACTTGTCTGTGTAGACTCTAGACACCTAGTAGTGTTCAGATGAACTTTAGGGATCCAACAGCATATGTTATGGTGAGTGAAGGACCAGTTGGGTTAGGAGGAATGAAGAGGTTCGTGTCTGGCCAAAGTACAGGAACTTGGGGTGAAGTAGAATGAATGGGTTAGATTAGGTAGGTGTGTTTTTCGTGACGAGCTAAGTGGTTCCTCACTTTAAACCCGGATCTTTTAGATTAGTGGGAGGAGGCTAGAAGATATATTCTTTTTTTAGATGGAAGGTTTACTATCCCCGTCTAGTCCCTTCTTTGGATGAAGAAGTAATGTTTTCCGGTTTGCACTCAATCTCGTATTTGATCATCAGATGATTAAATGAGCAGCAGAAATGTTTAAATGTGTCCAACACCTAGACACACCCCTGTAAGATTTACATAATGCAGTTGATCTCGTTATGAAGTGTTATCGGTACTTAATACTTCTAAACATGAAAAATTGAGTGTTAGCTCTGAACTATAAAACTTCTTAGTTATACAATATCAAATAATCTTGTGTTTTTATGGAAAAAGGTCCCAAAGTCCAAATAATGTTACACGAACTATCCATCAATTGCAGGATACTCATATCCCAAAGATTACAAACAAGAATACTATGATGGCATTACATGTATAGAGATCTAAACCTTGGTCCCTTGATGCAGATACAAAGCTGCTGATTTTCAATACATAGCACTGCAATGAGAATGCTCATTGCAAAGTTTATGTTCTATGGCAACACAATCTTTGTAAGTATATGAGAAAACAGAGGAAAACAAGCACCATTGCTTCTCAGAGAGCGTAAGTCGCATTAATTTATTCAACAATTTCTGAGCTTTCAAACATTTGGATATTCTAAATAAGGCACCTGCAAATTTTAGCAATTTAGATTACTCACAATATCTTCGAGCTAAAATGCATCTATAATCTTATAACCACCACTCTAACTGAGAGAAAAACCTGAAAGTATCTAGCTTTCTCATAGATTAACTGTCGCTTTGGAATGACACGAGCACAATTGTAACAAATAAACTTAGCTGTAAAGAAACCTTTGCCTGGAAATATAAAGAGCGAAAAACAATATATGCAGAAACTAGGTGAAATGAGCTGCCAACAAATGATATTAACCGCTCATTCATAAAGCCACCGGCGGGGTTAGAATCGTAAAATATTCGGGACTAAAATGATTTATCGCTAATTTTTCGAGGTTAGCCGGAGCTTTAATTAAAATTTCTACAAATTTTTAATTAAAAAACGTGGCTTTTTTTAAAATCTCTCACAACAATCTTTAATCTAACCGGTACTACAGCTAAAGTTTGCACCTATCGGCTCTGGAAAAAAGGCTCCAAGATATTATTTTTTGGGGTTAAATGACCCTCAATGTCATTTTTTAAATTATTGAACCCAAATATCACTGTATAACACAGTTTCGTTTTACGTTTTTCTCTGATCCAAAAACATTAATTTGTTTGCCATTTTCCAAGCTGAGA
The DNA here is from genome assembly GCF_009905375.1 of Apium graveolens. Classification (NCBI taxonomy): domain Eukaryota; kingdom Viridiplantae; phylum Streptophyta; class Magnoliopsida; order Apiales; family Apiaceae; genus Apium; species Apium graveolens. The sequence continues at coordinate 248,684,112 of NC_133652.1, forward strand.
AAAACATTGATTTGGTGCCGTTTTCAAGTTGAGAATTATGTTTTTTTTAATGACTAAACATAACTTCATCTTATGTTTTGTATACACAAACGCAATATTATCGCTTGTTTTTAGAGATAACATTAAATGCATCAACGTTTTTTTTAATATATTTTTTTTCCCAAAATGCTAAGTAATGTTATGTTTTCAAGTTTAAAATGCTACTTTAACGGGTATTTTATTCGTATATATAAATATATAAATATTTTTAAATCTTAAATTGAGAATTAGTAAACCCAAAAATATTAAAAAGTGGGTCCTAATTTAACAACTTTTAATATTTTAGGGTTCAACAATCGTTTTATAAATATTAAAAAATAAATTAATGAAACGTACAACGATTTAAGATTTAGGGTTAGGGCCTAAAACTGTGATTATTAACTATTTTTAATATTTTATGATTCACCAATTCTGAATTTGGATTTTAAAAATAATAAAATATTAATAGATATCAATAAAATACGAACAAAACATCACTTAAAATAACATGAAGGATCAGTATGTCAATTAAATTTCATAAAAAAGATAAGGATAAATAAAAAATAGTCCTAAATGTATCAAAATAAACACATGACATATTGTAAATTGTAATTAGTTGACTCATCTTAATACACGCACTTGGTGAAAACAACTCATCACAAACTGGAAATTTTGGGATTTTTTTTGGGATCTTAAAAATTACTCATAAATAAATGTACACACAAACAACAGAAGAAGGGAAAAAAAAGAAGCAGCAAGGACACCAAATTACCCAATGTCCTAATTGACCCATCCTTGATGCTCCATTTGGTATTGCTATTCGGATAACAGCTTTTGGTCTCAAAACTGCTATTGTACCATCAAACTTTTTTAAAAATATTATTTTTATATATTATATATTAAAATATATATAAATTAATAAAAATGATCGTGATCTAATTAACAGTTTTTAACCGTACTCGCAAACAGAGCATCAGAAGGTGAAAACCCTGTTGCCTCTTGTACATGGCAGAAATGAAAAGCAGAGTAAATAGATAAATATACACACATTACATTTTTATGTACATACATAATTATGGTGTCCCTGGTTGCATGCTGCAGGAATACACCACTCTCTTATTCCATTAACCCCTACAATAACAAACCTTCTCTCTCCCTCAAACCCTCCCCAATCTTGTTTTCTAGGTCACAATCTTCTCCGTTTTTACAAACTAACTCACACTTTCTTAAACATAACAGACTCTCTGTTTACGCTCCTCTCATTAAGGCTAGTACTGATGCTTTTTATTCTATTGACACTGATAACATTCCGTCTGATGTACGGAACCGGACTTTGGACGCTGTTGATTTTTGTGGCCGGAAAGTCACCGTCGGTGACGTCGCTGCCAAAGCTGGGATTAAGGTGGATGTAGCTCAGAAAGCTTTGCAGGCTGTTGCTGCTGACTCTGATGCCTACTTGGATGTCTGTATCTTCTTCTTCCTCTTCTTCTGATTTTTTTTTTAAATTTTGATAAATGCTCTCTCTCTCTCCCCCCTCTCTCTCCCCCCTCTCTCCCCCCCCTCTCTCTCTCTCTCCCCCCCCTCTCTCTCTCTCTCCCCCCACCTCTCTCCCTCTCTCGCCCCCCCCTCTCTCTCTCCCCCCCCCTCTCTCCCTCTCTCGCCCCTCCTCTCTAATGTGTTTTTTAGCATTTTAAGCTCAAAGTTATAAAATGTATATTATTTGTTATACAATGTAGCGTTATTAATTTATCAAGGTTTCGGAGAAACTAGTCAGGTTTCTGTTAGTGGTCTTTGAATGTTATAATGAGCTAAATTAAAATTTTTGCTAGATGAAACTAGTGACATTATGGAATTAGTTTTTTGAGTTTAAAGCTGTAACAACTGAAATTGTAAATAAAATATGTATAGTTTAAGTGACAAATAACATGTCACTTGTTTCTTTTTGGTCTGTTTGTATGTGTTTGATGTGGTCAGGGGAATTGTATTGCATGTAACAGGTTTCGGATGAAGGTGATGTTCTTTATATTTTTCCAGAGGATTATCGCTCTAAGCTTACATCCAAGTCCATTTGGATAAGATATGAACCTCTAGTCCAAAAGACCAAGGTAATTTTGTTACTTCTTCCTGTTAGTATTCCTTTGGAAGAATCGATATCAGGGATGTAGTTGTATACTTGTACATATGTTTGTAAACCAATTTATGTACTCAAATGCCAGTCTGTAGCTGATCGCGTGGTACGGTTTGCCTTTGGAGCAGCATTAATCGTTTCAATTGTTCTTGTTTTTGCTGCAATTGTTGTTATACTCGTGAGTAGAAGGTAACAGTTTCACATAATTTGGCAATTACAGAATCTTATACTATTGTGCTCTGAATTCTGATATGACTAGATTTGTATTATCAAATTTATGTCACATTATACATTGTAGTAACTAGTAAGACACTAGGAATATATTTGATAGCTCTATGTATCAGTGTTGAGAATGATAACGGTGATGAGGATGATGACAGTGATGAAGATGATGAAAAAAAGAGTAGAAGTAAATCAAGTAGCAGTAACCTGTTCTTTCTTGATTCATCACCTAGTTCCTTTAGGTAAAATCTCTCTCTCTCTCTCTCTCTCTCTCTCTCTCTCTCTCTCCCCCTCCCCCTCTCTCTGCATGTGTGTGTATTATGTCGATATCTACAGTAGTTGCAGATTCTTGTGGGAAATTCTTCACAACAATAAGCGTGCGTAGAAGTAAACAATGCGGTTATTCTACAAAGTGTATGTTCATTAATTTCTGGCCAATTGATACATTGACATATTGGATGTTGACAGTATTCATTTAAGTCTTGCAAGCGATAAATTCTTACCAGTTACCAGTAGTACTTATGTAGTTATTTTATATAATTTACGATATCGATAATTCTACGATTAAAATTAAGTCACTTAGTCTGACACTAATTCTCATTTAAATTTTATATTTCAAAAAGTTTGTCTTCTTTTTTGGAATCCAGTAAAGAATGATCCACACTTAACATTAATAGTCATTATAACAAAATATTGCACTAACTTAAACAAACTTATGTTGTTAGTGATGTAAGCTAATTTGAAATACATTTTGTTTGTGTGGTCCGTGTGAACTAGGTGGCGGTTACATGGTTTTTGTTGATTGATTAATTATATTTAAGAGTGATCTTGATATCTAGACACTATAAATTTTACAATAACCAACCAGAATTGATCTTGATATCTCGAAATAATTGTTATAAGTACCAACCAATAATGATTAGAAAGAGGACTAAGATTGTCGGAGGATCATAAGATCTCGATATAAATATCTGTAGGCAAAGCCTCTTGTGAGGAGTTTATACCCTGCAATTTATATGACTTGTTAACTATAAGCTTGCTTTGCTAGCCATATTTCTTTTTATGTTGACCCGATATTTAAAGAAATTTTACACTTTTCTCTGATTTCTCCTAGGTGGTTGGATGCGTATGTACCGCAAGTTGAAAGCAATGGGATGGACTTTACAGAAGCTGTAATTAATTATTCCTTATAAAGAGCCTACTTCATTTATATATTCTGCTTATATTGAGTTATAATTCTGTAAATTTTCGTCTTGTAGGTTTTCTCCTTTGTATTTGGTGATGGTGATCCGAATCAAAATTTTGAAGAAAAGAGGTGGAAATTGGTAATCATTGAGAGTCGAACTTGGTGATTCGAAATGTTTGCATTTCACTCGAGCCATATCATGGCTCTAATTCAGAATTGCACTCCCAAGTTTTAATGAAAATTCCATATTCATTAATAATGAACCTAGAGATTTAAATTTCATATGCATACCTCAATATTTCAGGCATACACATCCTCTTAGTTGTGTAGTTACTAGAAATTTGCATTTCAGTCATTTCTTTTTTAAGGAGTGGTAACATTTTCAACACAAATGTTTTTCCAGAAGCATCCGTGGAAAGTGTAATCACCTTGTTTTATTAGTCAAGTGCTATTTATTTTTCTTGATCTTCCTTCATTGATCAACAGATATCTACCTGTTCACTTCAGTAATCCCAATGTATTCCTAGAACTTAATCTCAGTTTTACCCCAGTGCAATTATTTTGTGGTATCCCCCAAGGTTTCAGCTTGTCTAGTCTTGTCTCGTAAAGTGGGCTTCACGCTAGTGGGATTTAGAAATCATTTATTTTCTGTCAAATGTTTTAGGATTGGAGAAATATGTGACAGCTAAGCGTTTATTTTTCAGATTGGACAGTACATTGCATCAACTGGGGGTGTTACTACAGCAGAAGAGCTTGCTCCGTATCTAGACGTAACTACTAAAGCACAAAAGGTATATGCAGGATTGTCATTACCAATATAATAGCGTGTCGTATAATTTTTTTTAGACAAATTGCATTTTAAATTGAATTATTTGATGTAATTAAAGTCATGTGGAAATGAAACAGAGTCAGATAAAATAGATTCACCGTGTCTGACGAGATATTGAGCATTCCGACGTTTCAAGTCTGTGGAATAATATGTTCATATTTCTTTCTTATTCATCCATATTTACCTGGTATTGTGATTACATGTATTTATTTCATCATTGAGGTTGATATACACACTGGCTTCCCTGAAGTACTTGATACTCCAAGCCCGCTGATATATTTGTCATCAAAAAATTTCTTAAAGGACGATACTCCTTACCTGAACATTTGTTTGTCCTTCTCTTTGTACATTTCAGAATGACGAGGGATATGTCTTACCTGTTCTTATTCGATTTGATGGCCAACCAGAAGTGGATGAAGAGGTGAGTTCAAATTGTGCATATGTAATAGACATTACAGTCCTTACTCTTCACATATTAGAAATTGGTTTTTTCGTATTCATAAACATGAAGCAATATGATTTTTAATTTTCTTTGATAACTTTGTCAGGTATCTTCATCTTTCTCTTTAAAAGTTATGTCTGTTTAAAAAGCTGACCTGCTTCTATAGTTGTATTAAACATAAAGTTGCACTTGCGTTCTAATTAATTTCATAGTTTAAATTTGTGTTCAGATGAGATATTTTACCCCTGCAAATGATCATTCCAAACTGGATCATTGTACATGATACCTTGCAATTATTTTATGCAGGGGAATATTCTTTATCAGTTTCCATCACTGCAACGAACTGCCTCATCCAATAGGAGAGGAAAAGGTCATCGTAATGGCATTGACAAGGTTGTGCCAAATGAGAAGTTTCTAAGGGAGAATTACTGGAATTTCAGGTTTCTATATATGGTCATGTTACTTCAACTTGTATAATATAGGAATTGTTTTTTACTCCCTGAAGCAATTACTGTTTTCACAATGTAGTATTACCAGCATGTACCAGAAGGTGATGGTTGTGGGCTTGGCTGTCCTTAATAACCTTGGTGTATTAATTCTTGGGGGTCTCTTAAGGTATGACTGACCTTCACTTCAGTTAGCCTGAGTCAATTCATTATTTCCATGTTACCTGTAAATGACATTGGCATTTTTGGTCGACTCGTTAATAAAGAGATAAGGAAGTTACGAAGATCGGATTCATCAAATTTGTGTCATACATATATCCTTTACTTCAGGTACTCTTTCAGTTCTTACTTGCCTTCTTAAAGTTGCTCTAGATACAAATGTTGCACATCTCATGTATATTCTAATGGATTTTACATTCATATCTGTTCAAGGAAAAAGACTGTCATATACTCGTATCCTTCTTTCTATCTGACTGCACATTGGCCTCTCAGTAGGGTATTAGCTCTTCGACTTAGTCCGTGGAGTTCACAAATTGTTGGAATTTGAACTCCATGGAAGTTAATATTTATTTCGATTTTGTTGTGGATTCCTCTTAAGCTAATTACTAATTTGTAATTAGTGATATTTTGGTACCTGATGCACAATGGATTGCATTGATGTACTAGCTTTTTTATTACGACACAGCTGAAAGTGACCAGTACATTATGACCTCGACAACATACTCTTTGGGTGTAGTATTGGTACCTGATGCACAATGGTTTGCAATGATGTGCTAGCTTTTTTTATTATGACACAGCTAATAGCGAGGAGTACATTATGACCTGATCAACCTACTCTTTGGGTATAGGATTGGTACCTGATGCACAATGGTCTGCAATGATGTACTAGCTTTTTTTTTATTACGACACAGCTAATAGTGAGCAGTACATTATGACCTGACAACATACTCTTTGGTGTAGTACAGTGGTGTTTTTGAGGGCATACTTGGATTTTTTTATCTGTACTTTTGTTGTAGCCATATGACTCTTATACTGTTATATGTATTATTTTATCTGAAATCTTTAAGATAAAATCTCCCTAAAGAATTTCAGGAAGCTGCTTCTCCCATGCATCTTCTTTCTTTGCAGCAGTCATGTAAATTCCATTTTTGTGCCTATTCCAGTTTTAATAATAATATATTATATAAGCCTTGTTGCTTTTACGAATATAATCAGTTAATTTTTTCTGGTATATTAATTAGTAATTGACCACATTCTCCTTTCTCTAATATTTTTAATATTTTTTGATAGTTTCTTAGATTAAAATCAATTATTTTCGCAGAACTAGATCCGAGCATTTGATTCTCTTGATATAAATGCAGTATTTGCTTAATAACCTCTTACAAATATTGAACTTTAATGAACTATGCAGATCTACGCTGTATCCTATGTTGTAATTCCCTTCTTCCGAGGTATCTTCATCCTCAAGATAAACGCTGATATCAAAAAGAGGAATCAAGCGAGGGAGCAACACGCTCTAGGACTTGAACATCCAGACGTCACTCTAAGACGGAAGGTAAAAATAAAAAATAGGGTTGCTTCCATATATGGTTATTTACTGCAGTTGTGATCCTTCAATTGGTAGCTTGAGAACGTCTTCTTAATTGTCTTCTATATTCTTTCGTATTATGAACCTTTTATGATATAAGTAGTACCATCTTCTGTTCAATGCAATAATAAAATGGAATGCTTTATTGTTTTATTTAGTCTTTGTTAAGTAAATGGAATGCTTTATTGTCTAGGTCTGTTATATGTATTTAAATTTTAGGATGATGTAGACTTGTATTATGATATATACGAGATCCATTTTAGCCTTCTTTGTAATGTGATCTTCCGTGATTGCAAGATTTCATATTTTAAATGTTGCTTCGTTTTATGTTATGGGGTGTTTGGGTTAATAGGAACGGTAACAAGGAAGGGTTCTTGAAGACATTGTATCTTGTCTGTACTATTGAAGTGTTGATTCGCAGTTCACAAGTTATGCCATTAGCATACAATTAGCGGAGTCATTGATGAAGTTCTTTACTTTACCAAGTTGTTCCTTTGAACTAATGCAGCTTCAGAATGCTCGAGATTTGGCAAAGAGGAAATTTGTTGGCAAAGATAAGGTTGTTTATAGTACCAAAGGGGACTCGGTTGATCAAAGTCTAGAGGCTGAAAAATGGGATCAGAAATTATCTAGAGGTAGAAAGTCAAAGGCTAAAGAAATTATAGAGATTAACAAGACGAAGCCCATTGGCAACAAAAATGCTGTCTACTCATTCGGTCAAAATGTAGACGCTGAAGAATCAGGTCAAAAACTCTTGGAGATGACGGAGAAATTCGAAAAAACTGACTAGAAAGGTACTTGGAATAATTAGGTAAAATGCTGACAAAATTTGAGAGAGAAGAAAGGGAGTGGTATTGTAAGATTTATAAAGAGAAGTAACATAATTTCAGTACAACCCTCAACTTAAACATATTAACTAGACCTGAGATGATGGTAAAATGTGGGAGTGTTGAGTGCTCTTGATGTATTTAGTTTTCCTAGGAATTGTATAAGGGAAGAAAACTCATGTCCATGGTTATATTATAATTTTGCAAGTTTTATTACAAGTAAAATTTATAATTCTAATAAAATTCACCGAAAGTAAACTAAATATAATAATACATAGTTAATTCGTATCTTATACATTTATATATATTTTATATTATTTAATAAATAAAAATTGACAAAAAAATGATTGACGAACAATATTGTCCTTGAAGTATCTGATTGGGGACATAATAACCCTTGAGGTTGAGGGTAGTATTGGAAGAAATTTTGATAAAAGGGTTAAAGTGAACAAATCTCATATTTCAAGGTTAAAATATATGATTTTTTTCTTTAAGGGTTTATGTGTACAATGTGTCATATTTTAAGGATTAAGTTATAATTAAGCCTTAAAAAAGTAACTCTAGGAGCTTATTGCTTCCTTAAGTTGTAGCTTGTATCTTTTAGTTTTTTTTTGCTAAATAGTTTACTCTTAGTTAAATACAAATTATGATGAAACATGTTGTATTTGGGATTTTTAGGAAGCATCTTCAAACTATATCTGACAATCATGACTAAACAGTTTTTTGAGTCCATTGGTCAAGGGTACTGCATCAAAAGAGAGTACTCGTCTAGTTCACTTCTTATTTACGGTTAAAACTATGTTCTGTTATCCATTTTATTCAACCAATACTCTCATGAACAACAATTAATATTAATTTTCATTTTCGAATTAGAGATATAAGTAATATAGACATATTTAGTTAAAAATAAAACAGCAGGAGTTGAAGATTTTAGTTTGTTGTAAGTTGTAACTGCCTCCTAGAAGGTTGAAAATCATTGTTAACTGCGCTCGTCAGTGGATCTAAGTAAATGCAAGTGTCCATCTCTTTTCACTTCCTATTTTTGATATGACTAATTAGCACTTTGCATCCCAAAACTTTGGCTGAATCTCATTTTAGTACTATTACTTTTAACCTTGACAGTTTGCATCTTAAATTTAAAAAACGGTGACTTTTTGCATTTTTTTGGTAGTTTTGCTGTTAAGTCAGACGTTAACGTTAATTGTCGGAAGGGCATTTTTGGTAATATTTTTATATTTCAGTTTGCATCCTAAAATTTTTCTCAAATCTTACTTTGCATCCTAGAGTTTTGTAATTCAGTTATAAAAAAATAATGGTTATTTCAAATCATCAAAAAATAAATCGAGTTATATTATTTTTTATCTTCACATTAGGATTTTAAAACTGTACCATTAATTAATTTGGTGTAGTTTATATAATTTTTAAGGCGGAATCTTTACTATATTTGTTGTATATTAAGGTCTAAATGTCAATTTATAAAATTTTATGACTTACACAAAACTCATTAAATAATAATTAATTCAGTGTTGTTTTCACAATTATAATATAACTGAAATCAGAAAGAAAATAGAGAGAAAGATGATTAAGAATTTTATAATACGATATTACTTTATTTATAAAATTTACAAATTATAAAAGCATAAGTTATTTATGAATTTAAGTATATATTTTAGGTATTGTACAAGTAAATATCATATAATATTATATAATCTTGTCCGTTTAAATTAATTTTCAAATATTAGGATCAGACTATCTTTAATTATTCTCGTTACGCTTATTTTATTTAGCTAATGATTATTTACTATTTTTTCTTAATTTAATACTCCATACGTCTCATAACTGAGGCTATTACAAATTATAGAACCATAATTGATTTTTAAATTTTTTTTTTGTATAAAAAAATTAACATTAAATTTTTATTTGGAAGAAAAGATTTAAAAAAATGAGGCGACTATATTTCATAAGAGTTTTAAAATGCGTGTCGAGCCCTCATATTTATTTTAGATAAATTTATTTATTTGTTTAAAATAATTGCGGGATGCAAATTGTTATAGTTTAAAGTTATAGAGCTAAAATGAGATTCAAGATAAAATATGGGATGCAGACTCTAAGTTACGTTTGCATAAATTTTTTGAAAATATACATTACCAGAAATACCTCTCTGACAATAACGTTAACGTCTGACTTAACGTCAGAAACGTTAAAGGGATGATTATTGACGGTGTTTCTAAACTTTGTGTGCAAACTGTTTTAGTTTAAAATATTAAACCTGAAGTGAGTTTCAGCCAAAGTTTTGAGATGTAAAGTGCAAATTAGTCTTTTGATATTATTATTTTTCACTGTGCAATTATTATAGCGAATGAATATAGCGAATGAATAACTGCTAGTGGATCAGCTGATATATGATGCGATTTGCTTATTTGAATAGAATCGGGATGATTTGGTATGTTTATACATCTTCTTAATTAGGGTGCTCATGGGCCCCGGGTTGGTCGGTTTAGAAACATTTTAATAATTCGATCCAATTAAATCTGTTTGAAAATTCACACACCGACCCATAAAATATAAATCTGCAACTCAACCCTATCTTTTATTCATTGGTTTGGTTCAATTTGGATTGGGTTGAACTGTTTCTTAAAGGTATTTAAAATGTATAAATTGATAGAAAATATATTTATGATACAGGACTATTTGGGGAGACATACGAATTCGCAAACAAGATCATGTTATGTGTCATTCGAGAACATTTTTTTAAATATCTTTCGAGATACATAACATTACTTTACGTTAAACTCTTATGTTTATTCGTAGTAAAACTCTTAGAAGTTTAGGGCACGTCCTAACTTATTCAAATATCAGGACTGCCCCAGTCCACTAAAAACGCATCCCGAAGAAGAGGACAAATCCTAATTTAACCTGATATAACCTAATTGCTTGGTCATTTGTACTAATTGTATTCAATTGATCAGACTTTCATCCGAATATTTATTATACCAAATTTTGGTTATAATACAAAACAATTATTTAAGTAAAAATATACGCAAGATAATTTTGAACAACCTGTTATAATCGGAAAAGCCTTATATCTTGAAATTAATTCATTAACTTGATGATAAAATTCATGGACCGTGAATATACGTATTAACATTCTGTTTTCGTCTTTTATCTCGATATACAAGAGACAAATAATTAATTATTGTTATCATCATAAAATTTCATTTAATTGACATTTTAAATTAATAGGCGATTTTAGTAGAGTAGTTAAATATTCTCAGTGAATTTTTTAAAAACAAAAGATATATCAAAACCAAATAGAAGCTCATACAATTAATTTGACATAGTCCTGACAATTCTTTTAGGCTAGGCCCAAAAACACAGAAAAAAGAAAAGAAAAAGCCCTGTAAGTGTAATGTGTTCACTTCCAAATTTAAATCATTCTTATATAATTTTGGGGAAAACAATCAATAGAATTCATAAGTTAGCACATCATTGAAATTTAGTTACTAAGAATATTCCTCAAAAATCCAAACTATAACAAGCATAAACTAAAATTAATAAAAGATCTAAAATATGACGAGTAATAGTTGTATTATCCCACTATCTCTTCTCTATAGCCCCCTCTAACTCCTCAGTTTTACAATCTATTTTCTAAAGTTTGCTACATTAATCATCCTCTGTATTTTACTTCATCTAGTGAGTCTTCTTCCTGCAATAAGAAAATAATAATTTAAGGACTAAAAAAAGTTTAGGAGTTAGTTAACTTACAACAAGATTGTAAACGAATTACAGATTCATTTGAGTCAGAAAAGGAATTACTAGTTTACTTAAGCCAAGAAGAATTAGGAACTTCATAAACACACGGTAGTAGTCAAGAAGTTCCATGTGGTCATAAATCATACTATGAATTCCACACACCTATACTAGGTTCAATGTGCATTCTTTTAATGAAATCTAATGTTTCATTCAGATTTCCTCTAGTGTCTAAGATGTCACTATACTATGCTCAGAAGGAATTATACCATAATCATCCCTCATTGATTTAAACTGCAACATCATCTTATCAATATCACGTAGGATATTACAAGCTACGAAAACACTAGAGAAAACTTTGTCATCGAGTTGCAATCCTTGTTTCTTCAATCTTCTAATAAGACCTAAAACTTTCTCCGGACGACCATTCTTAACAAGATGGAGTATCATTGTGTCCCAAGATTTAAGATTGCGTTGTGACATAACATTAAACACCTTCTATGCACCGTCCATAGAACCACACATACAATACATTTCTAGGATTCGATTAACACTTGAAACTTCGAACGAAAAGTTTATTTTATTGAAAAGACGATGAACATTCCTTGCCTCCTCCCTATATCCAACCTCCTCACATGTCTTCATTAACGTAACATATTGGTTCATTTCAACTTGGAATCTCTCTCGTTCCAACAAAACAACCAACTATCTAGCTTGCTTGACTTTACCCTCCTTGTATAGCCTATCAAACTCATGCTGATTTAGACTCAATTCCTCACATTTAAGAAAATTGTTCAAAATCTTTATTGTATAAGAGCGCCAATCTTTTTTATCAAGGACCCGCTCTAAGTGACCAGCCCAAGCCTTGTGGTAGATGGGGTCATAAGGAGCAACCTCTCCATTAATAAAGGGTTCTCCTGAAATAAAATAATTTCGTTTAACATATTTAAATTTAATGCATGTGTATTCTATAAAACCGAGATAATTTGAAGGCAATCAACAACTATATTTAACCTCCATAATCTTAATCTTGAGTATCTACATCCACATAAGAGTCAGGAAGCACCCACAACACATTATCCAATCTTGAGAAGGTGATAAACATATTTAATAAGAAAGATTTAGAACTCATCTTAATAAAGTGGACATGATACGGTATAACAAGAGAACTTACCTTTCAACTTATCTAATATTTTTTTGGAGATCAGAGCTCCAAATGCAAAATAATGCTTTGTAGATAAGGAGTAAATCTTTTTTTGTTTTTGTTTTTTCCTCACTAGGAAATGTACAATACATCTAAAAATCAAACTATCACCATATATGTGAGTTTTTTTTTGCTTAATTGTAGTATAACATATCATTGTAGCAGCATAACATATAATTGTTCACATTATCTGAATGAAACAAGCCGGTGTAAACTTATAACAATGTGTCAACTAATTAAAAGACATGTCAAAATAAACTTGAATACAAAACACACTCCATTAATGTGTAGTAGTAAATTATCTTTATTATGATATCAATAATATGTTTTCAGGAGTAATTTGTATTTATTATCATTTATTACGTCAGTTTTCTATGATTTTTTAAATTTTCTTACTACAATCACAACTATGAATTTTTTCCAATTATTTTGTTCTTAAAAAGTTTTTTTTAAATCTTCATTTAATTAGTGGATTGGTACTATTTGTTAAAATATATCCTTAAATCTTTTCTCTAATTCGTAGCATATAATTGATTTTATAGTTTACTTGTTTTATGGCTTATATCTAGTGACTATTGCCTTTTTAGTATTTAATTTGATAACTATTTTTGTCAAGTATCTCTGATTTTGAATGCTGTTACAACATTGTAGGTATATTTATTCAAAGTAATTAATATATTATTAGTATTATGCTTAGAGTTTTATTAAATTTTAGATACCGTCACTATTAATGTCATTCGTTTTCGATTAATTACTTTCCTTAAGAGGTTTGAATGTTGTATGTAATTCACCACGTTTTTTTATTTACTTCCTAAAGACTTTTTTAAGTTTATATATATTTAGCATTCAAATTTTATTAATTCCTTTGGTTCGGAAACTTAAAACAATTCCAAGAGTTTACTTATAAAGCATTCTTACATAAAATTATTAGGATTCAATCAAATTTGACACTCCAACAACATCCTAGTGATTCGCTAAAAGTTTAAGATCCTCTTTTACTTCCTTAATGATAAAGAATTCTTAACCATTCCTTATCTTATTTTTATTATTAAATATTCATTTTCCTCCTTTTTCACACTTCTTTTCTCATTCATCTTTCCTTCTCTTCTGTAAAAAATATGAATAGAATTTGAGTTTGATATTATAATAATAATAAGGAACCAAAATAAGGATTGTTGTTGCAGTTATCATACCTTATTATGTCTTAAGTAACTAGAATTTTATTAATTTATATTATATTTTAAGGAACACACAAGGACAATGTTGGAGTTGCTCTTATAGTTTATAAAGATAGTGGGTAAGATAGCAGGGTTAAGGTATGAAAAGGTATTAGGGAATATAATTTGAATGGTAGTTTTTCATTTAGTATTCATTTTAATTTTAAAGAATTTTACAAACTTGTATTAATGATTCTCCTTCTCTTCTCTTAATAGTAGAATTAATAAAAAAAATTCTTAAGTAAAATTTTTATTTTTTTATTTTTATTGTCGTATTATTTGAAATTTGAAATTTGGCTCATATGTGGGATACTCTGCGCCTACCGAATTCGATATTAGAGAAGATTTGGGATTGACACTAGCCGAGATTGCTATATATGTTTAATCCTGTTTATGAATGTTGTAACTTATTTCTTTTTGTCACAATTTGCAGGATTTCATATTTGGATCATTAGTGCCTTGATTGAAGGCTTTTTATTTGTACCTTTTATGAGTGGCATTCTGGTGGCACTATTTTTGACCTTTTAGAGGAAATAGCGTGTCAATTTATTTTTGCTTATTTATGTCTAACTAAAGATTTTCTTTGTTTATATTTTATTTATTTTTTCTTTCCTTTTTTAGTAATTTATCGAATATGATTTTTTTTATTTTAATAGATTTTTCCTTTATTTCACTTGTTTTTATTTTCAGGATGCTGGAAAGAGGTTTAATGGCTATTTCTCTTATTAAATGTTTAAAGCAAAATCATTTATTTAGGGATCACAAATCCGAAGATTTTTCAAAATTTACTAGCATTGTTTTACTTTTTGTATGGAATGTAATTTTTATAGAGCACTCTTTTTCCCCTTGAGTTTTTTTTCCATAGGATTTTACTCTTGCGGGGTTTTAATGATGCTTTTTTATGGGTTATCTTTTCAGACATTTAAAGGTGATGTTATCTAAGTTTCTGTTAGTCGCTAAACACGCGCTAATAATACACGCAAGTATACGCGTTCGCAAGTAATATAAAATTATTTCTAGTTCGTTCCCACATAGACTGGCTTTGGTTGACTAATTAATTTATACACTTATGCACTGATGATATGGTTATTATCCAATGCTAAGACTATAACAATTTGGGTTTTTGATTATAACTAAGAATTAAACTAATAATTATAACTAAGAGAATAAGAATGGTTAAATTAATATATATGACAAATATGTGATTCTAACTTCATTAAATACTTCATTCATTCAATAGCCTTTTCGTTCTTAACCTTAGCATGTAATGGTGATGACACTAATCTGATAACACGAAACTGATAAATGCCAACTTTCGTTGCACGAATACCATACTACCAGACATCCACAAAATAGATAGAAGCTGAATAGACACCAATTATACTGAGAGCCTATATGTCTATAGAATTTGACAATATAAAGGTTTAAAGCACAAGTTATCTATCATGATTACATAGGACAAGTAAGATGGTTAAAATTACCTACGAATTATGCATAACAATAATACATGAACCTATGCTAGCATGACAAGTTCTAAATCCTTAAATTCACTGTCACTTCATTAAGAATTAACACACTATCTTATAAGTTCGCGACACTTATAAGACGAATAAGCACAACCAATACTAGGTTATCATACAATCACCATACACTAAGGAATCGAAATAAATTAACCAAAGAAATCCATAAATAAATCCGCTAGAACCCCACGATAACGATTAGCCCATAATCGGACTCATCATCAACGTGGGTTCCTATGAAAGTATGGTATAATAAACGTAGTCTTTATACTGAATAAATAATAAAACCAAGTACGAAACAAGAGTAAGGTTCACGAATAAGAAAACTAGCATCCAAGTTACAAATTAGAACAAAGATTCACAAGTAAAAACAAGATCTTCTTCGTCTTCGTTGAATCGTGCTAACACGGTCTTCTTACGGCTCTCTTTATGCTCTGATATACATGTCTCTATAAAACGTCCTTTATTTAAGTATATATAGCAGCCCATGCAAGATAGAAGTCCTTCAATTGTAAATCAACTAGAATCAGGATTCTGGGATCCCGACCCGGCGCGGCCGCGTGCTTCATCAGCGTGGGCGCGCTGGATCTCTGACAAATGGGCGCGGCCGCGCGCTAGACCAGCGCGGGCACGCGTGCTTCTGGAAAAACTTCTGAATTTTTTTAATTCCTGCTGCAATCGAGTTGGCTTCCGGAGCTTTATTCTTTGGACATCATCCTAACAACATATTAGCACCAAAACAATGCTAATTCACATGATTCTTAGAATAATACCTGAAATACAAAAACACTAGAAAACACATTAAAATACCAACAACTTGAGTACGTTTACACCAATTCAAAGCTTTACAGAGCGTAATAAAGTGTCATAAATTCCACTCAACATACCCCCAAACTTGAATCGATGCTTGTCCTCAAGCATAAACAGACTCAAAGAACAAGAAATAAAAATGCATGAATGCAACTAAATGAATGCAACCAATCCCCAATAGAATAACTAAACCACTCAACAAGCAACATCCCAACAAATGCAGTTATTCGCATAAGATCAATCAATCCTCACAAATCAATCTACAAACCAGAGACGTGCGTGTGTGCAACTGCTTACAGATATACTATCGTAACTAGATCAATAATCATGACTCACTATTCATCAAAGCAATCACAAGGTTATAAACATAATAAAAAAGCTAGACTCAAAATAACTTATAACACTTCAATTTTTATATTGGAGTTTATATGGATTTATGCTTTTATTCAAACAAAATAACACACTTATGCTTATTTGATCGTGTAATGAGTGAGGTCCACAAAAGACCTATACAATAATACCCACCAGGTAGATGATCAAAAGTATAACCAAGCCCCTTCAGATCAGGCTTGCCTCCATCCCACTCTTACATCGTAGCCAAAGTAGTGCTGTCAATAGGAGCACTCGGGATCTACAACTGCTCATGTGCTGGCCAATGAACACCAACTACCACGCACAATTTCGTCACAACGAACGCATACAGAATAGACCTAGTGGTACTCCCCCTCAAGAACTTCTGAATACCCTGATAAATCACCATCCCAAGATCTACATAATCTCCCTGAAGAATGCCCCACAATAGCCGTGCACGCTCCACAGTAATCTCATGCACATGCGAAGATGGCATGATGTTAGTACAAATAAACGCGTTCCATGTACAGGAAAACGTGTTCATGCTGGAAGCTGGGAACATAGAATACTCAGTAGTGCCCCTCTTGATCTTCCAGTGTGTGTCAGGCATGCATAGCGTGGCAATAATAAGATCCAGATCAAAGTCCTCCGGAGTCTTATCATTCCAAGTGTCCTGCCCGGGCTTCCTCGCGGATTGCTCAATCACTCTCCTAATAGCATCAACACTATACTCCACAGTCATCCCTCTCACCACCGTGAAGCCATTCTTCTCAGCCTTCGCATTCGCATAGAACTCGCGAACAACACTCATGGGCACAGCAGTGGGTGCCTCGTAAAAAGGAACCCAGCCCATCTCCAGAATCATCTCCAACAACTTACCATCCTTCCCCGATGGCAGAAAACCTCTCTCCTTGATGATAGGCTTCGAGAAAAGCCTCGTATACTCTGCTTCAACATGGGGAGTAGAAAACCTCGGCCTCACACCACCAACACTAGAAGAGTCGGTGGTGCTGCTGCTTACTTGTGTTCTTTGTCTCTTGGGTGCCATTGGAATTGAGTAGAGAGAATAAGAGTTGTGTTTGAGAGAGAATTTGTGTTTGAGAAATTTGTGAAGTGGTGAACAAGTTTGTGTATAAGTGTATATATTTATAGGAGGTGAAAGAGAATTATATATGGAATAGAAGTGGGATTTGATTATGGGAATAGTGGGAATGATGGGTTTGATTTGGAGAGGGAAATTTGGGATGTAGGAGAGTAAAATTCGGGTAGGAATTGATTTTTTTAGCAAAAATGCCGTTTTTCCTCTTCAAAACTGCTATTTTTATTTTTTCTGAGTCGAGACCTCGGTGTGGTCGCGGCTAGGACAGCGCGGGCGCGCTATACTTTTTCCAAATCGGCGCATCCGCGTGCTAGATCAGCGCGGGTGCGCCGTGTCTCTGTCTTGCTTTACGTCGTTAGCTTGACGTAGAAACTCGAGATCAAACGGACAACAAAATAACACTAACCACCTCGCGGTTTGCCGTGTCACCATAGTAATGCTTCAACCTCTTACCATTTACCTTGAATGCTTGGCCATGATTATTCTCAAAAATCTCCACTGCTCCATGTGGAAACACAGTTTTGACAACGAACGGCCCTGACCATCTTGACTTCAACTTTCCAGGAAAAAGACGGAAACGAGAGTTGAACAAAAGAACTTGTTGCCCCAGCATAAATGATTTGAGCAGTAGACCCCAATCGTGCCACCTCTTGACTTTCTCCTTGTACATTTTATTATTCTCATAAGCTTGAAGTCGAAACTCATCGAGATCATTTAATTGAAGCATCCTCTTCTTACCAGCTGCATCCAAATCTAGATTCAATTTCTTCAAAGCCCAATACGCTTTATGCTCTAGCTCCACCGGCAAATGATACCCCTTACCATAAACCAACTGGAACGGCGACATTCCCAACGGAGTCTTGTATGCTGTTCTATATGCCCAAACAGCTTCATCAAGCTTCGAAGACCAATCTTTCCTCGATGGACACACAATTTTCTCCAAAATACGCTTGATCTCTCTGTTAGACACCTTAGCTTGACCATTTATCTGAGGATGATAAGCCGTAGCAATGCGATGATTCACATTATACCTTTGCATCATAGCAGTGAATTTACGGTTGCAAAAATGTGACATCTCATCACTGATTATGACTTTTGGAGTTCCAAACCTTGTGAATATCTGCTTGTGAAGAATATTAAGCACCACCTTTGCATCATTCATTGGAAATGCCTTAACTTCAACCCATTTCGACACATAATCAACCGCCAACAAGATATATTGATTGTTACAAGATGAGACAAATGGCCCCATGAAGTCAATTCCCCAAACATCGAAGGCGTCAACCTCGAGAAGCATATTAAGAGGCATCTCATCCCTTTTAGACATATTACACATACGTTGACATCGATCACATGTCAAAACGAATTGATGAGCATCTTTAAATAAGGTTGGCCAAAAGAAACCTGCTTGAAGAATACGAGCTGTTGTCTTTTCTCCACCATAATGTCCTCCATAAGTCGTTGAGTGGCAATCTTGCAAGATCCCCCCACCCCGTTTCGTTGTAAGGAATACATCTCCTGATGATTTGGTCAGCTCCTTGGCGAAAAAGAAACGGCTCATCCCACATATACCACTTCACTTCATGCAGAAACTTCTTCCTTTGAGTGTACGATAAGTCGGGAGGCATGACATTGCTCACAAGGTAGTTCATAATATCTGCAAACCACGGTTCTTCCTCTTGCACTCTAAACAACTCATTGGGAAAAGACTCATTTATCAATGTCTTGTCCAGTAAAGTATCATTAGGGTTCTCTAAACGTGAAAGATGATCATCGACTTGCTTTTCAGTCCCTTTTTTGTCCTTGATCTCTAACTCAAACTTCTGAAGTAAAAGAACCCATCGAATCAACCTTGGCTTCGAGTCCTTCTTCGAGACGAGATAACGATACAGCGTGATCAGTGAAAACTATCATCTTCGTCCCGAGTAGATAAGATCGAAATTTCTCAAAACCATAGACAATAGCCAAGAGTTCTTTCTCCGTAGTAGTATAATTCAGTTGAGCACCATTCAAGGTCTTACTAGCGTAGTACACCACATGACATATGTTGTTCTTTCTCTGCCCAAGAAATGCTCCAACTGCATAGTCACTTGCATCGCACATCATCTCAAAAGGTCCATTCCAGTCAGGTGCAGTTATGACAGGTGCCGAGATTAAACTCTTTTTAAATATCTCAAAAGCGGTAAGGCACTCGTCATCAAACTTGAAAGGAATGTCTTTCTCTAGCAAATTGCACAATAGCTTTGAAATCTTAGAGAAGCCCTTGATGAAACGCCTATAGAAACCCGCATGACCTAGAAAACTGCTAATTCCCTTAACAGAAATTGGTGGAGGAAGATTTTCAATGACCCTCACTTTAGCTTTCTCCACCTCAAGACCCTTACTAGAAACCTTGTGCCCAAGAATAATGCCCTGTCGTACCATAAAGTGACATTTCTCCCAATTGAGAACCAAGTTGGTCTCAACATACCTTTTGAGAACATGTCAAAGATTCTGCAAGCATTCGTCAAAAGAATCGCCAAATATAGAGAAGTGGTCCATGAACACCTCCACAGTATGTCCAATCATATCCGAAAAGATGGCCATCATACATCTCTGAAATGTGGCTGGTACACCACACATACCAAAAGAAACTCGTCTGAAGGCGAGAGTATCAAATGGACAAGTGAAGGTTGTAACGCCCCCAAATCTGGGATCAGAGGATTTGGTCGTCACTATAAAACCTCAATCCAAATTAACATGTTTAATCAATAAACAAATGCCAACGGAAGATATTTAGCATAAATGACCCCAAACTAATCCAAGATCTTTTAAGGTTACAGTTTTAGAAACAAGATATCCAAATTCCACAAATAAATTTTTCACTTTCTTTTAAAACTCTTTTCAACAATTCTCAATCTCAAAACTTAACCCGCTAGTATAACTTCGAAAAGAAGTATACTAGGCCCAATTATAAAATACACCACTATAATATAATATAATATAAACAACTTCACACAAAAGAACTTACACTAGTTCGCAAACCCTGGATCAACCACCTTCCAAAATCTTCTTCTTTGCTTCCATGAATTACGCAGTTAAACAGCGCAAGCTAATCCTCACTGGAGGTTAAATTTAAAAACAGGCAAATATGAGCGGAATAAATGCTCAGCAAGATCATTATAGCGAATATAGGGTCATTTTGATATAAAATCGACATATGTAATAGAGCAGAACATTTAAAATCATAATTGCT
Source organism: Apium graveolens (assembly GCF_009905375.1). Lineage (NCBI taxonomy): Eukaryota > Viridiplantae > Streptophyta > Magnoliopsida > Apiales > Apiaceae > Apium > Apium graveolens. The sequence continues at coordinate 248,704,984 of NC_133652.1, forward strand.
GAATCATATAATTTTAGTCGAGGAACCCCAGAATTGATTCCTTAATTGTATTCAAAACCATTTTGATATTTTTGAGCGAAATGCTTCAGCAATACTTTGAATCTTGACGACAATAAAACTCGTAAAACAGTGGTTACGGAAATATCGTAAACCACAATAACAAGAAACAATGATTATGGATTGAATCATAAACTTTACTCAAAATCGAACTCTTGAAATTAATACTTATTTTGCTGTCATATCAAATTAGATATCAATACGAACTTTGATGCTCACAACATCCCATACTGAAGTCAACATCAATCATCTATACTCATACCACCTTTGATATTTAACAACAACGTAAGTATCAGCATAAATCAGAATCTGAATCAAAACTGCATTTTACCATTATTCCAAACCAGAAATAGTTGATAAATCATTGATTCTATGAATATAAAAAATGATATGATAATTTTGATTGGGATCATTCTCCGACGGACGTACTATCACATGCTGATCAGCCCGTGTGATAGCACTGAGTCATGATTCGTAGAAACATGACCCCAAAAACACGAGTACTCAAACATAAGGCAATATACCCGCCTGTGGCAAAAATTGTGTCATAATATTTCATATGACACTTAGAAATAGCCCTTCGCTGGACCGTCCTTCCCGGTCACTTACACAATTATGATCCAATCTTAAAACCTTTTATTGAAAAGGGGTCATAATAATTGACACCCAAAATAATTTTATTCCCCCATTTACTTGGGTAGGAATATTCGCAACCAAATCATCTTTCTCAAAATCCAAAACATTTATAATACCGGTAATTGGATAAGTAAAATCACTTGACTATTCTGAACATAGAATAGTAGATGAGTATTTGCATAAACAGAATTGTTTAATTCAATGATATGTAAAACATTTATCTATTTTGAGCTGAGAATAGGGAAATCAATACTTGCATAATAGGATTCAAGATAAATATCACTTGAACAATAAGTGATGATATAAATACTTGCCTTTGGGTTTTTAGCAGTTAGACACACTCGTATACACACAATTATCTCAGTCTGGCATCTCAATGCATCACCGCTTTTACTTCGCTAAATCTCTGATCTGCTGCTCATGTAGTGCTGCAACCCATTATTCCATACAATTCAACTCTAGCCTACATCCATTCCATCTGGTCCTGATCGTCTTGAAAGATTCACATCTATAATTAAAAGATCACACTTTAATCATCTAATCGATAATTACTCAACGAACTGCGCGTCAACACCCTATCGTCTACCCATGCGATAGCCCACACATAACTATAACAGACAAACACATGACTCTTGACTCACATATGCACATAGTTCACATAGCATGTTAACACGTAATTCACGTATCACATAATTCATATAACACATGCCTCGGTTCGTCAAAAGGGTCGACTCGGTGTGTTTAAAACTCAAATCGGGTCAAAAATATGATTTATCGATCAATAATTGACTCAGAATGACTTGAAAACAAGCGACCTTTCGAAACAAAAGGATTTGGGTCTCAAAAGTATTTTTATTGAAAGCAGAATATTTTTCTGAGTCTGGAGGCGTTCGTTTCGTATTAAACGGACGAATGGTAGATTTATTATATATTTTTGAACATTTTTTGGAATTAAAACGGGTCTCGAATCATTTAATAATTAAATAATAGGGCTCGAACACCCGAAAATAATTTTATAAAAATTATCGAGCCTGGAAAACAATTTAAAATAATATTTTAAAGCTCGAAACTATTTTTCAGAATTTTTAAATCAAAAATAAATAATTAAATCTAATTAAATAATCAATTAAAATTAATTAATAACTAATTAAATTAATTAATCAATTAATATTTAAATTAATTGACTAATTAAATAATTAATTATCAACCAAAATTAATTAACTAAATAATTTAGATTTATTTTTGAATTAAAATAAATTTTCAGAATTAAAAATAATGATTTTCAAAATAAAAATGAAATTTTAGAAATTAAAAATAGGAATTTTGAATTAAAATAAAACAGAAAATGCAGAAACATTTTGTTGAAATCAAAATTTAGGGATTTTTGGATTAAACCCGGGTTCCAATCGGGTTGAAACCGGGTCTGTGGTCAGAAAACGGGTAATCCACCCAATCAAGAACACCGACAGCAATTTGCCAGAATCCGGCACGCCGGCCGGAACTCGGCAATTCCGATCAACCCCGAAATGGTTTCGATTTACTCTCTTCTCGGCTAGGTTTTATTCCAGCAGAACACAGGAACTCAGAATCAGAAACAAAAACAGTCGGCGACGCATAACGCATTGATTCCGGCAAAACCAAACAAAAATCTGGTAAAGCTCGAAGCTTTCCGGCCAAACATCGATCCTACACGTTTCTATACCAAATTGATCAGTTAATATGTCAAAACGATGCTGGGATTCTGTATAATGTATTCATATCATCAAAATAATCCAAAAATCACTCAATAAGAAACCCCTAATTCGGGGAATAAACCCTAAATTACGAATTTACAAATTATTAATCATTTGAAAGATTTGATGGCATAAACAGAAAGAGCATGAAAACCTGAGCATTTTGGTTACTCATACTTCAAAAACTGAGATCTGCATCACCCTCAAATTTGGGTTTGATTCTCAGAACTCTTCAAGAACACCAAGAACACATATTCAAATAATTTTCAGAAAATCAAACCTTAAGTTCTATATGATACTGAACTCTATTTTTGAAGTATAATATACCAAATTGACCAGAAAAATATTATCTACACGATGGAAGCATCAAATTACATCAACAACATCAAGAACAAATTTTCATAATTTAATTATCAAATAATTCGAATATAAATAAATAAATAAGAAAATTACCTTAATTACTGCACTAAAATGGTTGATTGATTCAGAAAGAAGATTTCGAGAGCTTCGTTTTGATATACTGCACGCCCGAATCGGAGTTCGATAACGCCTTCGTTTGTATGATTGATTCTCAGGAACGTATCGGTTTTCTAGGGATTTCTCTGTATTTACGGTATTTTAACTGGTTGCAAATGAATACACGAAATAAATGAAATAAGAAATAGGCTATTTATATTTACGGAATATTGGTTCATTCTGGATCGTTTTGGATCGTTAAATTAGTTGCTTAGCCGCTAAGTAACTACAAAATGATCCAAAAATAGATTACTTAGCCGCTAAGTAACTATAAAAATGATACAATTAATACCAGAATTGGATAATCATCAAAACCGGGCTTTTCATAAAACACCATATACGAAAATAATGTAAAAATATCCCGTCTCTCGAGAATACGGGTTTCGTTGATTTATCGAAATGGTTGTCGTATCAAAAATCTTGCGCTGGGCCGCACACGGGTCAAACCGTAATTCGGATCGAAAAAGTCAAAATACGGAAAATGTCCGGAATTAGCAGATTAGGTTAGGAAGGAGTTTTCAGAAGAGTTTCGGGTTGTAAAAACGCAAAACAGTTAAGTTGGACGATTCCCGGCTTTATAAAATAATTTTGTAATTAAACAGAAAATAATTAATAAATCCATAAATTATTATAAAATCATCTAACAGTCCAAAAATTACCAAAAAAATATCACAATTACTTATATTTTATTCTGCACATATAAAAATTCAAATACTCAAATAATATCACATATAAACACCCAAACATCAATTCCAATTACCAGATAATTCACCAAAATTCACATAAAATTACATAAATAATTCTAAAAAATTATAATAATAATATTTGAAAATATGGGATATTACAAAGGTAGTCTTCTCCTGATCTTCTAGAGCGATACAAATCTGATTGTAACCCGAATAACCATCCAGAAGACAGTAATACTCCTGACCAGCCAACCGGTCAAGCATCTGGTCAATGAAAGGCGGAGGGAAGTGATCCTTCCTAGTGGCCTTGTTCAGCTACCTGTAGTCCATATAAACTCTCCATCCCGTGACTGTTCGAGTAGGAATGAGCTCATTCTTCTCATTAGCAACAACTGTGATACCTCCCTTCTTTGGTAATACACTGAACTGGACTCACCCAATAACTGTCAGAAATAGGATAAATAATCCCTGCATCCAGCCACTTAAGAATTTCTTTCTTCACTACTTCCTTCATGATCGGATTAAGTCTTCTTTGCTACTCAACCGTAGGCTTGCTACCTTCCTCTAGCAGAATTTTATGCATGCAATAAGAAGGGATGATTCCCTTAATATCTGCTATTGTCCATCCAATTGCCGATTTGAACTCTCTTAGAATCCTCGAAAGCTTCTCCTCGTCGCTACCTGAAAGGTCAGATGTGATAATAACAGACAAAGTAGATGCATCACCTAAAAATGCATACCTCAAATGTTCAGGTAAAGGTTTAAGCTCAAGAGTAGGAGCTTCCTCAATAGATGGCTTGAGGCTTTTAGGAGCTTTGTTCAATTCCTCCATTCCAAGAGATTCAAAAGGCATATCAATCTTCCTCTTCCAGGGAGAAGCATTCAGATATTGCAATTGCTCCTCTCCTTTATCATCTTCACTATCTAAATTCCCCAATAAGGCCTTCTCTAAGGCATCAGACCTTAACAATTGTTCAAGTTCTGAAGTAACTACGGAATCGACTAACTCCACTTTTAAGCACTCCTCATTTTATGTAGGAAATTTCATAGCATTGAACACATTAAAGTTACATCCTGATCTAGCACTCGCATTGTAAGTTCACCCTTCTGCACATCTATCAAGGTTCAGCCAGTCGCCAAGAAAGGTCTTACCAAAATTATGGGAATCTTCTTATCCTCCTCGAAATCAAGAATTATGAAATCAGCAGGAAAAATGAAATTATCAACCTTGACCAGGAAATCCTCCACAATACCTCACGGATATGTAATAGAATGGTCGGCCAACTGCAAAGTCATATATGTTGGTTTTGGATCTGGCAGATTCAACTTCTTGAAGATTGACAAAGGCATCAGATTGATGCTAGCTCCTAAGTCACATAAGCATCTGTCAAAAGACACTTTTCCAATAGTGCATGGAATAGTGAAGCTTCCTGGATCTTTAAGCTTCGGAGGCAACTTCTGTTGTAGCACTGCACTGCATTCCTCCGTGAAAGCGACATTCTCTAAATCATCAAGCTTCACTTTCCGAGAGAGAATACCTTTCATAAAATTTGCGTAACTAGGCATCTGCTCAAGAGCCTCAGTGAAAGGTATGTTGATGTGAAGTTTCTTGAACACCTCCAGAAACTTCACAAATTGCTTATCTAGCTTTTTCTTCTACAACCTCTTAGGAAAAGGCGGTTGAGGATAAATCTGTTTCTCCCCTGTATTACCCTCAGAAGGAGTGTGCTTAATAGTAGTCTTCCTTGGTTCCACTTCTGCTTCCTGCTGCTCTACTTCTTCTTCAGCCCCAGCTTCTTCATTCGAAACTTCAGTTAGCTCGGGATTCACAACCTTTCCAGACCTCAAAGTAATTGCCTTCACCTGCTTATTAGCTTCCCTCTTTCCTGGCATTTCAGTGTCACTAGGTAATGTACCAGGTTGACGATTTAGCAAGGCATTGGAAATTTATCCAATTTGATTTTCCAAGGTCTTGATTGAAACAGCTCGACTCTTGCACATAAGCTTCAACACCTATAATTCAGATTTTTCATTAGCTTGTTGCAGATGAAGTTGCTGCCTTGGTGCATATTGCGGTTGCTGAAAACAAGGGGGGTTGTACTGCTTAGATGGGTACTGCTAATAAGGCTGTTGAACCGTATTCTGAGCGTTGCTCCAGCTGAAATTAAGATGATTGCGGTTGTTGGGATGATAAGTGGTTGTCACAGGTTGCTGCGATCGCTGAAAATTGCTCACAAACTGAGCTGATTCACTAGAAATAGCACACTGATCAGTCTCATGGGCACCATCACAAAGCTCACAGACACTAGTGATTTGATTAACTCCACAATTAGCCAAAGTGTCCATCTTCATCGTCAAAGCCTTAAGTTGGGCAGCTATAGCAGTTGCTGCATCCAACTCCAGAATACCCGCTACTTTTCCCTGAGTCAGTCTCTGGGAAGAATTCTAGTATTCATTAGCAGCCATCAGTTCAATCAATTCATAAGCTTCATTGTAGCTCTTAGCCCACAAGGCTCCTCCTGATGCTGCATCAAGTATGGTCTAGAAGTAGCACCCAATCCATTATAGAAACAGTTTATAATCATCCAATCAGGCATGCCATGGTGTGGGCACTTCCTTAGCATCTCCTTATATCGATCCCAAGCCTCACACAGAGATTCTCCAGTTTGCTGGGCAAACTGAGTAAGAGCATTCCTGATTGCAGCATTCTTCGCCATAAGGAAGAATTTAGTGAGAAACTTTTGAGCAAGATCCTCCCATGTGGTGATAGACCCTGGTGGTAGAGAATATAACCAGTACTTTGCTTTATCCCTTAGAGAGAATGGGAAGAGTCGCAGCTTGATAGCATCTTCAGTCACACCATTGAACTTGAAAGTGTTGCAGATCTCGATGAAATCCCTGATGTGCATGTTGGGGTCTTCAGTAGGAGAACCCCCAAACTGAACTGAGTTTTGTATCATCTGAATCGTTCTTGACTTGATCTCAAAAGCGTTAGCTGAGATGGATAGTCTGATGATGCTTGATAGAATATCATTGATCTTAGGCTGAGAATAGTCCATGAAAGCCTTAGGAATTTATGCTTGATCCCCCAACTACTAAAACTCGTTCCTCGATTTTCTCTTCTTCTTCTACTTTCTCTTCATCCTCAAAAACTTCCCTTCGAACCACTACAACTTCTTCCTCGGCTTTATCCAGAGTTCTCTTACGAGACCGCGAACCCATACACGCTCGCTAGAGTACCTGGAATAAGACAATAAAATAGATAAGTAACAATATCCGAGTCAATGAACTTTAACGATCACTAATGACAAACACAGAAATAAAAAAATTAACACTGTAGTCCCCGGCAGCGGCGCTAAAAACTTGTTAGTCGCTAAACACGCGCTAATAATACACGTAAGTATACGCGTTCGCAAGTAATATATAATTATTTCTAGTTTGTTCCCACATAGACTGACTTTGGTTAACTAATTAATTTATGCACTTATACACCGATGATATGGTTATTATCCAATGCTAAGACTATAACAATTCGAGTTTTTGATTATAACTAAGAATTAAACTAACAATTATAACTACGAGAATAAGAATGGTTGAATTAATATATATGACAAACATGGGATTCTAACTTCATTAAATACTTCATTCAATTGCCTTTTCGTTCTTAATCTTAGCATGTAATGGTGATGACACTAATCAGATAACACGAAACTGATAAACAGCAACTTTCGTTGCACGAATACCATACTACCAGACATCCACAAAATAGATAGAAGCTGAATAGACACCAATTATATTGAGACCCTATTTGTCTATAGAATTTGACAACATAAAGGTTTAAAGCACAAGTTATCTATCATTTTTACATAGGGCAAGTAATATGGTTAAAATTACCTATGAATCATGCATAACAATAACACATGAACCTATGCTAGCATGGCAAGTTCTAAATTCTTAAATTCACTGTCGCTTCATTAAGAATTAACACACTATCTTATAAGTTTGCGACGCGTATAAGATGAATAAGCACAACCAATACTAGGTTATTATACAATCACCACATACTAAGGCATCGAAACAAATTAACTAAAGAAATTCATAAATAAATCCGCTAGAACCCCACGATAACGATTAGCCCATAATCGGACTCATCATCAACGTGGGTTCCGATAAAAGCATGATATTATAAACGTAGTCTTTATACTGAATAAATAATAAAACCAAGTAAGAAACAAGAGTAAGGTTCATGAATAAGAAAACTAGCATCCAAGTTACAATTTAGAACAAAGATTCACAAGTAAAAATAAGATCTTCTTCATCTTCGTTGAATCGTGCTAACACGGTCTTCTTACGGCTCTCCTTGTACTCTGATATACCCGTCTCTATAAAACGTCCTTTATTTAAGTATATATAGTAGCCCATGCAAGATAGAAGTCCTCCAATTATAAATCAACTAGAATCAGGATTCTGGGATCCCGACCCGGTGCGGGCGTGCGCTTCATCAGCGCGGGCGCGCTGGCTCTCTGATAAATGGGCATGGCCGCGCGCTAGATTAGCGCGGGCGCGCCGTGCTTCTGGAAAAACTTCTGAATTTCTTTAATTCCTGCTGTAATTGAGTTAGCTTCCGGAGCTTTATTCTTTGGACATCTAGCTAACACCATATTAGCACCAAAACAATGCTAATTCACTTGATTCTTAGAATAATGCCTGAAATGCTAAAACACTAAAAAACACATTAAAATACCAACAACTTGAGTACATTTACACCAATTCAAAGTTTTACAGAGCGTAATAAAGTGTCATAAATGCCACTCAACAATTTCCGAGAGTACTTGCTTACTCTTCGGTAAGATGATATACTTTCAATGAATGAAAGAAACTCTGTTCCTCCGGATTGGTAACTCTACCCATCCGATTTGTAATATATATTTATATCAATGGAATTTTTTTCCTAACAAAAAAAGGTGATTTAAAGTTACAGTCCAAAATTTAGTGTATCTATACATCAATGAGTTATATGCCTTTGCTAACAATTACTACATCTCTACATCAACAGGTTATTTTTGATAGTAAAATTACATGAATCTTTATCTATGTCCAGGAATGGTAAATATGTGAAAGAGTCATAGAACTTCACAAAGTTTTCTAAAATAATGACATTTTTTGTATAAAAGCGCATTATATGTTCCTTCTGAGTTGAATTACGAAGGATGATGTAAAACATGAACAATAATTTTCTTCATTCTATGCATATGATTACATACAAGTTAAAAGACTATCTAACAACTATTAAAGATACACAATCAAGAAGTACAATCAGGGAGTACATATTGTAGGCTATGATACAAGGAGTGTAATAAAGATGATATAGATATATTTGATAATGTCATGTCTAATATGATTTATGTTTAGTTTTCAGATCTTACTTAAACAGGACAAATCAGTACTTAACTGAAATCAGCACTTATACTGAAGTCAGAACTTAAGTAATTAGTACTTAAGGTTCAGAAGATATCTATCAGAAGATAATATCATGACTTAAAGGAAACGTTCAGATAAGGAAAACAGCTGATTTACAGGAAGAGAAGATCGAGACAAAACATAAGAAGAGATATGCATGAAGATGGAATTCTATGAAGAATAGAATACTTGGAAGAAAAGATATCTGATTGATATATTTTAGGAAGCAGAATTATATTCCATATCAATTAGCGATTATCTTATAACTGTGTAGTATATAAACACAGACATAGGGTTTACACTATAAGTGTTATCATTATCGAGAAGATTATTCATTGTAACCCTAGCAGCTCTCGTGATATTTGTTCATCACTGAGAGAGGACAGTTCCATACTGTAACAGAGTTTATTATTTTGAATAAAGTTTGTTTTCTGTTACTTGAGTTATTAAAGTTCGATTTGATTGTGCTATACACTGTATTCACCCCCCTCTACAGTGTGTGTGACCTAACAAGTGGTATCAGAGCCTATCTGTTAACACACAAACAGTTTAAGATCCAAAAACAATCATGTCTGAAGTAGAAACTCCAACTAAGCCCACCAAAACTGAAGAACCTCGAAAGACACAAATTCAAAGCCGATATGAGACTATTAGAGTTCCCATATTGAGACCATCTGAATATCCCATATGAAAGGTGAGGATGACCATGTTTCTGGAAGCCACAGATCCAGAATATCTTGATAGAATCAAGGAAGGGCCTCATAAACCAACCAAGCTCGCTGCTGCAGTTGCAGGTGAAGCAGCAAAGTCAGTACCAAAAGAAAATAGTGACTACACTGCTGAAGATATCGCATCAATTGCTAAGGATGCTAAGGTACGACACTTACTGCATAGTGCTATTGATAATGTAATGTCAAACAGGGTAATAAACTGCAAGACTACAAAGGAGATATGGGATGCCTTGGAAACAAGATGTCAGGGAACTGATACGATTAAGAAGAACAGGAAGACTATACTCACTCAAGAGTATGAACACTTTGACTCAAAAGCTAATGAGTCATTGACTGATTTATATGATAGATTTGTCAAACTTTTGAATGATTTGTCACTGGTTGATAAGGAGTATGATCTTGAAGATTCAAACCTTAAATTCCTGTTGGCTCTTCCTGAAAGCTGGAATTTGAAGGCAACAACAATAAGAGACAACTATAATCTTGATGAAACAACTCTTGATGAAATTTATGGGATGCTCAAGACTCATGAACTTGAGATGGAACAAAGAAGCAAGAGGAAAGGAGGAAAGTCAAGGACAGTTGCTCTTAAGGTTGAAGAAGAATCCCCCAAGGCAGCTACCTCAAGGAAAGACAAGGGTAAAACTCTCTTCACAAAGTCTGATACTGAGTCATCAAGTTCTGAAAGTGATGATGAATCAGAATCTGAAAGCTTGCCTGAGACGGATGCTGATGAAGAGATGATGAAGCTGTGTGCTCTTATGGTGAAAGGAATCACAAAGATTGTATACAGGAAGTTCAGGAAGGGAAAGAAGTTTTCCAGGAAAGGTGCAAGTTCTGATAAGAAGAATTTCAGAAAATTTGAAGGTAGAGGAGGAAAGTCTGACAGATGAGATTATACAAATGTCAAATGCTACAACTGTGGTGAGAAAGGCCACATATCTCCTGATTGCAAGAAAGTGAAGAGTGACAAAGGCAAGGCTCTTATCACAAAGAAGAAAAGCTGGATAGACACCTCAGATTCTGAAAGTGAGGAGAATTATGCCCAGATGGCAAATGCTGATAAGGCAAGTGCTGAAGCTGCTGAATTAAAGGTACCTCAAACTACTTATGCCTTTCATACTGATGATATTAATGAGTTGAGAAGATCTCTTAAAACCATGTTCATTAGTTATAGAGATCAAACTTTAACATGTGAAAGATTAACTTCTGAAAATCTTGCTTGCAAAAAGAGGAATGATTATTTAGAAAAAGAGTTAGTCATGTTCCACCAACTCAGAAAGATAGAGATGATGCTTTCTATGTTAGGGATGAAGTGCTTAAAATGAATGAATCTCTAACAACTGAGTTAGAAAAGGAAAGAGAGATTATCAGGACTTGGACTAACTCTGGCAGAACAACTCAAAATTTGTTAAGTAGTGAAAACTGGAAAGAGGGCTTAGGTTATGGAGATGATAAGAATGATAAAGGAACTGTAGATATTAAGCCTATAGTTGTTAAACAAAAGCCAAAGTTAAAACCTGTTAAGTTTGTAGCTGTAAAGTCTAATACTGAGAAATCAGAAGTTAAAAAGGAATTAACTTCTGACAAACTAAAACAGGAAAAGACAACTGAAGTAAACGTAGGCTTAATGGCTAAGAAGCAGCTTAAGCATAAGCTGAAAGATGTTAAGAATGCAAACAAGGTAAAATCACCTAGGAAAAATAGGAATGGAAAAGAAGGTGTGAATAAAAGCAATGATTATAAGTCTGTTCCTGATGCTCCTAGAAAAACATGTCATAACTGTGGAAGTTCTAACCATCCGACTTCTTTTTGCAGGAAGAATAAGAACATAAACTCCTTACCTTCAAAGTCAGGAGTTAAGAGTCAGTCTGTTAGATATAAACCACAAAATCCTTGTTTTCATTGTGGTAGTTTATGAAATTCCATTTATACTTGTAAGGAATATCATAGTTTGTACTATGATTATTATCAAATAAAACCTTGTTTAAAGAAAGTTACCATTGTTCCTTCTAGTGTAAGTTCTGATTCAAAGTCTGATAGTGTAAATTCTGATAAGAAAAATGTTAACATAAACTCTGATGCTAAATCCGCTGCAAATGTTAACAGACTTAATAAGGCCAAAGGATCCAAGCTTGTTTGGGTCCTTAAAACTAATCATTAGTGGTCTTTGTGATTGCAAGGCAACAGGAAAAACATCCTAGTTCTGGACAGTTGATGTTCAGGACATATGACTGGAAATAAAGCCCTGTTATCAGACTTTATGGAGAAGGCTGGCCCAAGTGTTTCTTATGGAGATGGTAACATTGGAAAAACATTGAGATATGACAATATCAATCTTGGGAATGTCATCATTAAGGAAGTAGCTCTGGTCTCAGGACTTAAACACAATCTGCTGAGTGTTAGTCAAATCTGTGACAGAGGTTATCATGTGGATTTCTTTGAAGAACACTGTGAAGTAGTAAGTAAATCAACAGACAAAGTTGTTCTGCAAGGATACAGGCGTGGTAATATCTATGAAGCCAAGCTTTCAACAAGTAATGATGGTTCTGCAATCTGTCTGATGAGTAGAGCATCAATTGAAGAAAGCTGGAATTGGCACAAGAAACTCTCTCATTTAAATTTCAACAATATAAATGAACTAGTCAAGAAAGATCTTGTGAGAGGACTGCCAAAGTCAGTATTTGCTCCTGATGGCCTTTGTGATTTTTGTCAGAAGGCTAAACAAAGGAAATCCTCATTCAAGAGCAAGACTGAATCATCAATTCTTGAGCCTTATCACTTACTGCATGTTGATCTATTTGGTCCAGTAAATGTCATGTCTATTGCAAAGAAGAAATATGCTATGGTCATAGTGGATGAGTTCACTAGATACACATGGGTGTATTTCTTGCACACAAAAAGTAAAACTGCATCTATCTTGATTGATCATGTTAGGCAACTGGATAAGTTGGTCAAAGATTCTGTGAAGAAAATAGGAAGTGATAATGGTACTGAGTTCAAGAATTTAATAATGGAAGAGTTCTGCAAAAACATGGAATCAAGCAGGAATTCTCTGCTCCTGGAACTCCACAGCAAAATGGAGTTGTTGAAAGAAAGAATAGAACTCTCATTGAAGCTACACGTACAATGCTTGATGAAGCAAAGCTTCCAACCTATTTCTGGGCTGAAGCTGTGTAGGCTGCTTGTTTTACTCAGAATGCAACACTCATTAACAAGTAAGGAAAGACACCATATGAGACGGTGAAGAAAAAGAAGCCAAATCTGAAGTTTTTTCATGTATTTGGATGCAAGTGTTTTGTTCTTAAGACTCATCCTGAACAGCTATCCAAATTTGATCTAAAAGCTGATGAAGGAATCTTTGTTGGATATCCACTTTCCACAAAAGCCTTCAGAGTCTATAACTTGCGAACAGGAGTGGTCATGGAATCTATCAATGTCTCTTTTGATGATAAGAAGATTACTGGACTTGAAGATTTCAATGATCATGATTAGCTTAGATTTGAAAATGAAGACTTAAATTCTAATATTGAAAATCCTGACAGTCTAAATCCTGATACCGCAAACTTTGATGGATTAAACTCTGATGTTATTGAAACTGTGATAACTACGCCAAAGAAAGATGCACCTGTGCAGGGGGAGCATACTGAAGATACAACCACATCTCAAGAAGCATCAGAACAGACTACTGGATCTTCAAGTTCTGATTCATCAAGTTCTGATAAGCCAAGTTCTGATAGTTCTGAAAATCTAAATTCTGAAGGATCCAACTCAGAGAGCATAGTTTCAGGGGGAGCATCAGAAAATGTTGATGAAGATAGCATGGATCATGGGGGAGCATCCAGTTTTAGAGAAAACCTTCCATCTGCAAGGAAGTGGACTAAATCACATACACCTGACTTAATAATTGGAAATCCTGATGCAGGAGTCAGAACTAGAACAGCTACTTCAAGTGAATGTCTTTACAATTCTTTTCTTTCTTAGACTGAACCAAAAAAAGTGGAAGAAGCTCTTCAAGATGCTGATTGGGTGCAAGCAATACAGGAAGAGTTAAATGATTTGAAAGAAACAAAGTCTGGACCCTAGTACCAAGACCAAAGAACAGATCTGTTGTTGGTACAAAGTGGGTATTCAGAAACAAAACTGATAGTGATGGCATAATTATAAGGAATAAGGCAAGGTTGGTTGCAAAAGGATATTCTCAACATGAGGGAATTGATTATGATGAAACATTTGCACCAGTTGCTAGATTGGAAGCCATAAAGAAATTTTTGGCTTATGCTGCTCACAAAAAGTTTACTGTCTTTCAAATGGATGTGAAAAGTGCTTTTCTCAATGGAGAATTGGAGGAGGAAGTATATGTTGAACAACCTCCAGGCTTTGTAGATTCCAAATATCCAGATTATGTCTACAGGCTTGATAAAGCACTCTATGGCCTTAAGCAAGCTCCAAGAGCATGGTATGAGACTTTAGCTCAGTTTCTTCTGGAAAGTGGATTTAACAGAGGAACTATAGACAAAACACTGTTCTACCTCAACCATGGAAATGACTTACTTCTAGTTCAGATATATGTTGATGATATCATTTTTGGTTCTACAAATGACAGACTTTGAAAGAAGTTTGCCAAACTGATGAAGTCAAGATATCAAATGAGTATGATGGGGGGACTTAGCTATTTTCTGGGACTGCAAGTCAAGCAGAATGAAGAAGGCACTTTTATTTGTCAAACCAAGTACACCAGAAATTTGCTGAAGAAATTTGGGATGCAAGATTGTTCAAGTGCATCCACTCCCATGGCCACTGCAACAAAACTGGATAAGGATACTGGTAAATCAGTAGATATTACTGATTACAGATGTATGATTGGCTCTCTACTCTATCTAACTGCTAGTAGACCTGATATCATGTATGCTACATGTCTTTGTACAAGATTTCAAGCATATCCAAGAGAACCTCACTTAACAGCTGTGAAAAGGATTTTCAAGTATCTTAAGGGAATAGCTGATCTGGGATTGTGGTATCCAAGAGAATCAGATTTTAAACTAATAGGTTACTCAGATGCAGATTTTGCAGGTTGCGAAATTGACAGGAAAAGCACAAGTGGAAGCTGCCAATTTCTTGGAGGCAGATTGGTTTCTTGGTTTAGCAAGAAACAAAAGTCAATTTCCACATCAACTGCAGAAGCAGAGTACATTGCTGCAAGAAGCTGTTGTGCACAGATTCTTTGGATGAAGAATCAGTTTGGATTATAGGTTAACATATTTTAAAATCCCTATTTACTGTGATAATCAAAGTGCTATTGCTATGACAGGTAATCCAGTTCAACACTCAATGACTGTTAGTCCCTTAACAATATAGCAAGAATTACAGAAGGGGGGTTGAATGGAATTCTTGAACCTTTTTCTTGAAATAAAAATGTTCAACTCGATTATGGATATATTTGTTTTGATTAGCACAATGCGAAATGTAAACTTGAATGAATCAAAACATAAGTAATTAAAAACAAGAGGCTTTAAAAACTTTCTGGTGGATTTAAACAATTCCACCAGAGATATATTTAATATATCGAGAGGACTCTGTGTGCAGAAATGCTCACAGCTGCTTACAAAATAGAACTGCTAAAAATACAGGAAATGCTAAAGATAGTGCTTACAAAGATTTCTCTGTTGTTATTTCTTAGCTATCTCAGTTGTTTTTCTATTTGCTACTCTCTTGGTTTATATATTATCAAGATTACAAAGTCAAAAGAACTGAACAAATATAAAATCAAAAGTCTTGATCTTTGCTGCTTTTCGTCCTCTATTACCCAGTTAATGGGCTTCCACAGTGTACTTGTATCCAACTCAACGGTTGTGTGTCAGCTTTCACTGTTCAACTGATGTTTGAATCTTGATATGATCATCAGTCGACTTTCAGATCATCCGTCGATGACTTAATTGATCATCCGTCGACTGCTATGTTAAACATCCGTTGATAGTCATTTGATCATCCGTCGAAGCTTTGTTAAGCATCCGTTGATAGCTATTTTGGCACTTGACTTCATTTCACTTATACAGAATTACAAGACATTACTTATGTACAGTTAATCAACCTATTCTGCATATCTAGTTAAAGTCAACATGACTTATATGCTACTTCAGATTCTATACAAAGGTGCATACAACACTGTGCTACAAACTTATTATTACATAAGCTACTCACTCGATGGATAATAAGTTAATCATCCGTCGGGACTATAATGAGTTATCCGTCGGGACTATAATTCTTATCCGTCGAGTGCTACATTATGTTACGACCGACATTTTATGTAATATTTTTTGTGGATTGGATATAATATTAAAGTCAAATGAAAATATATTCAATGATTGTACGCTAGTGTGAGTGAAAGTTTCTGCATTATAAATTTGCTTTGTGTAGTATATGATTTTTCAAAGCAAGAGTTTATTTAATTTCTTTATTTTTGATTTATAAGGAATATTCTAAGCTTTGGAAAAATTTTCTTTTAAAAGGTATTTTGTTCACGAATTTTGAAAATGATTTTATAAAGTCTCTAAAAATCCAAGTTATTTTATGATATAAATTTTATAATTTTTGAACTTATATTTTATTTTATAAAAATAAATCATTATAAATTTTAGTTGTCATATTTATCAAATTACATAAGAGACCATGCATGCAAATCACCCTTATATTCTCTCAAAGGGCAAACAAGACTTTTCCAACCCCACTAACTCATTTGATTATTACCAAATTACTACCTTAGCCTTGCATGCAAAATGGCCTAACTTTAACCAAGGGACATTTTTGTAAGTTCTCACTTCCACTCATCATTTGTAAACCAAATAGCATAAAACAAAGAAATCAAAGTGGGAGAGGTCATTCTCATTTCCACACTCCAACACCCCACAAATTTTCTCTCCTCCCCCTCCCACATTGCTCTCGGCCGAAGGCCAATTCCCCACCCCCCTTCCATTTTTCAATTCATTCTTCATCTTCCTAAGTGTAAATCTTCTACCTACATTCATCTTATATACTTTCCAAGTGTTTAGTGACTTGTAAGTTGAAGTTCCATGGATGCATGTGTAGTTCTTATGTGATCTCCAAAGAGAAACTCTTGATTCTTGTAAATTCAAGAGCTCTCTATGAGATATATTATGTATATGTGCTAACTAAGTGTTTTATGGAGATATCATGCTTTAAAATCCTTTGCATGCTACTGAAATTTCATTATATATTTATGTTTAGCCATGCATGTTAGTTTTAAGACATTAAAATGATGATCAACCATGTTTTGCATGCTACTCTTTTCGAAATCATGTAGTTATGTTTAAAAATCTATAAATTCGAAATATGTGTGCTTAAAATAGATTGTTTCCATTATAAATTTCTTATTAATACTTAAAAGAAGTTATATTTCATGATTATTAAGGATGAGTATTAGGTGCAAGTCGATTTTGCAAGTATTTAAAACTTTATGCCTAGCCGAAATCTTGTTATGTGCTTTCCATGAGTTGCATGTTATATATTTGGTTGCATGTTGTTGTTTTTGGGCATGGATGATCTCACCCAAGTTTATTTTGAGAATAAGGGAGTTAGTTCAGTATATTACCATGTATAAGTCTTGGTTTAAGTATTGAGTTGTTGTTAGTTGGGTTTGTCAAGTCAAAACCTTGGAAAATGGGAGTTATAGTTTCTGCAGAAAAATCAGTATAGCACCCTGAGGTTTAGAGTGAGTTTTGACCATGTCATTGGTGTGCACTTTGAGGCCCAAGCTACCAGAAGTTAGTATTGGGAGTATATAAAAGTTTTTAGGAGTTGGTTGGAGGTTTGCATGTCATTTGGTTAGGTGCACAAGTAGAATCACAAAATCTGTCCAACAGGGGACAGTTTTGTTGCAACTTAGAAATAGGGAGATTTGACCATGTCATGGGTAGGCCCTCATTAGGCCCAATTGGACCTTAGTTATAGGGTATGTCAGAGAAGTTTTTCCAACCATAGTTCATAGGATATGAGCTAGAACCATGTGTCACAAGTTAATTCAAGTCAGGGCATTTTCTGCCCAGAAAAGCAGGGGAACCTTGGACTTTTAGCTTAGGCCCAAGAAGACCCAAGCCAGGCCCTTGAGCCACATCAAGTTTGTGATATGCCCTTAGGTTAAGAGAGTCTTGTGTAAAAGTTTTGAAGGAAAAATTGTAGTTTAAGAGTGTCTAATGCACTCAAGAAACTATAGTTGTCATTCTGAAATTTGCACCAGTGAGCACTATCACTTATCACATAGTTTTAGAACACTTAGAAGTGAGTATTAGGTCGACCACCATAGTTTTAAGATAGTATAAGGTCAGTAGAGCAAAAGGCACAAGTGAGGGTCAATAGGTTTTGGATAATTTAGGAAAGGCACATCGAGTTAGGAAGCCAAAATTAGAGGACTTTGTCTAGTTTAGCGACCAAGTGACTTAAGTTGTGAGTCGAGATCATCCAAGCCTAGTGTTGCATTATGGTATATATGGTGTTATTTGGTGTTAATATATGATATGTGAATATGTGGCTATGTGTGTGCAATTATAATTTAAAGGTGAATATAAATTAAGTGTATATAGGCCTAAGTGCCATCCGTGTTTAATTTCGGGTTGTAAATAGGTTAATATTGTAAGAATATATTATAATGAGGATTATTATTATTTATGTAGGATCTCGAGACGAGGGAAAACTTGCCATAAAAGTCGAGTGAAGCTCCAGTTGTTGCTCCTACCAGTCAGACCAGACCAGCCTATCTCAAGGCAAGTGATTCAACTTGACCTTCGTATTTACTATAAATAGTTCATATATATATCGATGCAATTATCCTGAGTCATTTTGATATATTTAAATCAAGCGTATATTTTGTCTATCTTTGAATCATATAAAAATGCCATGAACCCTCAAGTACTTATTGCAAGTAGATCAAAAGTCATACCATGCTAGTATACCAAAGTAATGGTGATGCCATGATAAAATAGAGAATTTGTTATAATACTTTATTGATCCTTTTGATTTTAATGCTATTGATCCCTGAGAAATCTTGATATTGCACCCTGATGATTTGATTCAACTCTTGAAATAACTTCGATAGAAACTTTATCTTGATACCTAAAAGCCAATCATTTCTTAAATTCATTCATGATTGTTTGATAACCATATCCTTACCCTAAAGCTTGATACCCTGTTATATCTTGAGCTGATGATCACTTTCTTTATATTTTAACACCTCTATCCTATTTAGAACCAGTGATGCTTATCTTCTTGATGTTCTAATACCTATACCTTGTCTACAACCATTGCTTTAAGCCTAGTTTGGCATTACTCTTTCATATTATCCAATAGCCTTGCTCAATTTCCTTGTCAAAGTTCTTGTTTATGGAAACCTCTCAATTACCCTAATATAGTAAAGTCTAGTTGATCATGGCCCTGAGATTTAGTGTCATATTTCCAGTGTTTCAAGTTGATCTATAATCCCTTGATAAAAATGTTTACAGTCAAAAGAGATTTTGTCATAAATCGGCATCAGTTTTTAAAATGATTAAAATATGGATTTCTCTGTCCCAAAGGGGGATAAATGTTTTCTTTGAATGGTGGATCTGGACTGAGACGCGAGTCCTTTCCACACTTTTATTAGGCTTAAAAGTTGCCTAGGGATTCCCATTAATGTTTTAGAACCCAGCGAGGTTCGGGATTACTTCGCGGCTGATCATCGACTGTAATCCGTAGCGTCATAAAATGATTTTGATTAAGACAAGATTTTAAAATTGTTTTGATACAAGCAAAATGATGCCATCTCACATAGTTTTTATCTCTCGTTAACTTTGGTTATGTCTTTCCATTATCATTCTTAAAATTATATCTCAATTTATGTTTTGTGTCGTACTGTTAGCACTTGTTGAGCTTTTGGCTCACTTCTTGCTTTACCCTGATATTACAGCTAGCAGCTATGGTTAGATTCAAGCAGACTGCCCGTAAGACCTGTGATGCTGATGCTTATGTTCGAGCTCAGGTAGAATAAGTAATAATAGTTGTGTGAGGACTCGGTATTTGTAATCAGATGTAATAGTTGGTAGTGTTGGGCTGTTCCAAACCCTAAACTGTAAGATCTTGGAGTTGGTTGTGTATTCTTCATTTAAAATATTGTAATAGCTATATTTATTTTGCTGTTTAAGTTGGGGGTGTGACAGGTTTTGGTATCAGAGCTACGGTTTAGAGTCCCTGGACAGCCCAAATAGGTTATAGGATATGTGTGTAGGTTATAGATAATATGCGAGAGAGTAGGTTAAGTAAATTATTATCAATACTCCTCTTATTGGTTATCAGCAAAGGGCGCATTCCTCGTCATCCTCTGGGTCGGACGACACTATTGCTTTCTCCGTGTATGCTGAGTTGAGGCGCGAGTTCGACATGCTTCAGGGCAAGTACGACCGACTGATAGACCGACTGAAGAACGTGTATCCGGACAGCCGAAACTATGAAGGGAAGCCCAAGGAGCAGATGACTGCGAGACTTGAGACCTTGGTTCAGTACGTCAACACTAAGCTTGAGGAGATGCCAGCGCACCGGACCGTACCAGCCAGTATGTCATTCAGATGGTGGCGGATGAGCTCCAGAGCATTGTGAAGACGCTTCGAGAGGAAAAGACTACCAAGCCCCGTTCAGATGGAGTGGAGCCTTAGTTCTTTCCATTTACCTTTCATGTTGTTGTACTATCAGACTCTATGGAATCCCCAGTTGTTTCCGTTGTTCCTTTAAATAAGCCTGTTATTCCTAGAATCAGACTTTGTCCCAATCCTATGTACTGTGACCTTTAAAATTTCAATAATTATGTGCTATTGTTCCATTTGCTCTCAACTGTTATTTTATGTTTTTATCATCATATCTGCTTAATTTGGAAACTTGACCCCATATGAAAATAAGAATGCCATGCGATACCCTCGAATCATTTTATCATTCATATCTGTTTCGACACAACTCTTATTTCAGGATCATGCCTCCCAAAAAGAAGAACCCAACAACCACCTTCACCACAGACCCAAATATTCTTCGACTACTGGAAACCTTGCAACAGCAAACCAATGCTATAGCTCAACAACAACTAACTCTTCAACAACGAATTGAAAACCAAGATAACCGTGAGCCACACCAACCACCTGAACCACCAGTACCACCTAGACAAATTGTCACTTTCAAGGCTTTTCAGAATGTGAATCCACCTATATTTCATGATACCACTGATCCAGTGATAGCTAACACATGGATCAAGGAGATGGAAAGGGCTTTTGAGTTGGTACAGTTAGGAGACGATCAGAAGACGCCGTATGCTACTTACTTCTTGAAGGGAGAAGTTATCTATTGGTGGGAATCAGTAAAGGCTATGGAAGTCACTCAGCAGGTTTCTTGGGAGAGATTTAAAAAGTTATTTCTGGACAAGTATTACCCTAAGTACATGCAGAATCAGATGGAGCTAAAATTTCTTGAGTTGAAGCAAGGGAACATGACCGTATTGGAGTATGAGAAGAAGTTCACTGAGTTGTCAAGGTTTGTGACAAAGTATACCAGCACTGAGGAGGAAAAAGCAAAGAAATTTCAGCAAGGATTGGAGCCTTGGATCAGAGATAGGGTGGCTATGTTTGAGCTTGAAACTTATGCGGGAGTAGTACAGAAAGCTGCTCTGATTGAGAATAATGGGATGCAGTCAAGGAAAGAGAGGGATAACAAGAAGAGGAAGGTTCCATTTTATGGAGAAAAGTCTGAAGCTGGAAGTTCGCAAGATCGGAATGTAAAGAGGATTGGTTTTCAGAAGGGCGGAAGTTTTCAAAAGAAGGGAAATTTGGGCAAAAGGCAAGAATCAAAAGGAAACAACCAGGCAAGCCAAGGGCAAGTTGGAGAAAACAGGTTCCAGAGACCGGAATGCAAGCACTGTGGAAGAAGGCACCCCGGGGTATGCAATAAGCTGAACATGACCTGTTATAGGTGCAATCAGAAGGGACATTTGGAAAATAAGTGCAAGATGCCGAAGCCAGGAGTTACGTGCTACAAGTGTGGGAAGACTGGACACATGGCTAGGGAGTGTAAGGCAACAGGACCAGTCAAAGCTCTGATGAATGTGGCAAGTACAAGTGCAAGCGTGCCAGCTGAGGTATAGGCATTACCTCCACCACCCGCACCAACCCCGCAAGCAACAGCAAGGACATTTGATCTAAAGATGAAAGATGCTGTTCAGAATTCTGAGGTGATAGCAGGTACACTTTTACTCAATAATGTCAAAGCTAAAGTATTGATTGATTCGGGAGCAACAAGATCTTTCATATCAGAATCTTTTGTTGATAAGCTCCAATGTGATAAAATGATTATGAGTGAGGTAGTAAATGTGGTAATTGCGAACCAAGAGAAGATTCCTGTGAATCAATTTTGTCCAAAGTGTGAGATCGATATTTCGGGATATAAGTTTTCAGCCGACTTGATACTCTTCAAGTTGGGAGAGTTTGATATAATTTTAGGAATGGATTGGTTAGGAGAGAATAGCGCTCAGATTAATTGTAAGACCAAGAGAGTGTATTTAAAGACGAAGAGTGGAGAGAAGGTAGTATTTAAGGGGCAGAGGCAAGAGCAACTATTTCTTACAATCGTTCAGGCTAAGAAGTTGCTTAGAAAAGGTTGTGAGTCGTTCCTAGCATATGTAGTGGATTCAGAGAAAGGCAGCCTCAGCATGGAAGATATTCCTGTAGTTAGTGAGTTCCCCGATGTGTTTCCTGACGAACTACCAGGCTTACCACCAGATCGATAAATTGAGTTTGAGATCAACCTTGCTCCAGGCACGGAACCAGTTTCAAAGGCCCCATATAGGATGGCACCAGCAGAAATGAAAGAGTTGGCGAGCCAGCTACAAGAACTATTGGATAAAGGAGTGATACGACCAAGTACGTCGCCATGGGGAGCACCTGTTCTGTTTATAAAGAAGAAGGATGGGAGTATGCGTCTATGCATAGATTACCGGGAGTTGAATAAGGTGACGATCAAGAACCGCTACCCGCTACCAAGGATAGATGACCTTTTTGATCAGTTGAAGGGAGCAAAATGCTTTTCGAAGATTGATTTGAGATCGGGATACCATCAATTAAAGATCAAAGAAGAAGATATTCCTAAGACCGCATTCAGGACCAGATATGGGCATTATGAATTCCTAGTAATGCCGTTTGGATTGACCAACGCTCCGGCCGCATTTATGGATCTGATGAATCGGGTATTTAAGAAGTATTTGGATAAATTTATCGTGGTATTTATTGATGACATCCTTATTTATTCTAAGTCGGAAGAAGAACATAAGCAGCACCTCTGGATAGCCTTGGAGATACTCCGACAAGAGAAGTTGTATGCCAAGTTCACCAAATATGAGTTTTGGTTAAAGGAAGTTCAATTTTTGGGGCATGTTATTGGAAATGAGGGAGTTAAAGTGGATCCGGCAAAGATTGAGGCAGTTATGAGTTGGGAGAGGCCAAAGACTCCTACGGAAGTGCGAAGTTTTTTAGGATTGGCCGGATACTATAGAAGATTCGTCAAGGATTTCTCGAAGATTGCCACGCCATTGACCAAGTTAACCAGAAAGAATCAAAAGTTTGAATGGAGTGCAAAATATGAAGATAGCTTTCAAGAGTTAAAGCAGAAGTTGGTAACAGCTCCAGTGTTGGTACTTCCAGATGATCAAGGGAATTTTGTAATATTCAGCGACACTTCACATAAGGGTTTGGGTTGTGTGTTGATGCAACACAGTATAGTGATCGCATATGCGTCAAGACAGTTGAAGCCGCATGAGTTAAAGTACCCGACGCATGACTTGGAACTAGCCGCCATAGTGTTCGCACTTAAGATTTGGAGACATTACCTCTATGGAGAGAAGTGTGAAATCTACACGGATCACAAGAGTTTAAAGTACATTTTTACTCAAAAAGAGCTCAATATGAGGCAGAGGAGATGGCTGGAATTGATCAAGGACTATGACTGTTCGATAAATTACCATCCTGGATAGGCGAACGTAGTGGCCGATGCTCTGAGTAGGAAGGAGAGATTGAATATGATGATAACATCAAAAGAGTTAACTGGAGAAATCGAAAAATTAGAATTGGAACTTTGTGCTTATGGAAAAGTCGAGGAAGTTTGTCGTGCAATGACCTTTCAGCCAACACTAGTGGAAAAGATAAAGAAGTGTCAAGAGGAAGTAATGGAAAAAGAGAAGAAACAGTTATCTGGAGAGGAGATTAATACTCAAAGGGATGAGCAAGGGATATTAAGGTTTTCATCCAGAATATGGATTCCCCATGTACTTGAATTAAAGAATGAGATCCTCCATGAAGCCCACAATTCGAAATTTTCAATCCACCCGGGAAGCACCAAGATGTATCGAGACTTAAAGAAGAACTTTTGGTGGCCAAATATGAAGCGAGACGTGGCAGAATGGGTTGCGAAGTTCTATACTTGTCAGAAAGTAAAGGCAGAACATCAATGACCAAGCGGATTAATTCAACCCCTGAAGATTCCAGAATGGAAATGGGAAAATATCGCTATGGACTTTATAGTAGGACTACCGCGAACGAAATCCGGACATGACGCAATATGGGTTATAGTTGATCGTCTTACGAAGTCGGCGCATTTCCTTCCAATAAACGAGAAGTCATCATTGGACAAGTTGGTTCATTTATATGTGCGCGAAATCGTACTAAGGCATGGAGTACCCGTATCAATAGTTTCAGACAGAGATCCCTGATTTAACTCGAGATTTTGGAAGCAATTTCAGGAATGTCTTGGCATAAAATTGAATATGAGCACGGCGTACCACCCGCAGACTGGTGGCCAGAGTGAAAGGACAATTCAAACGATTGAAGACATGTTGCGCAGTTGTGCAATCGATTTTGCAGGAAGTTGGGACGATCACTTGTCGTTGATTGAATTCTCTTACAATAACAGCTATCATTCCAGTATCGGCATGCCACCATACGAAGCTTTGTACGGGCGAAAATGTAGATCACCAACAAGTTGGGATGAAGTAGGAGAAGGAAGAATTCTCGGCTCGGATTTGGTACGACAGTTGCATGACTCGGTTAAGGTAATTCAGAAAAGGTTGCTTGCTGCTCAAGATAGACAGAGGAAGTATGCGGATCCAGCGCGTAAGGACGTTCAATTCCAAATTGGCAAAGCTGTGTTGCTAAAGGTGTCACCTAGAAAAGGGTTGATAAGATTTGGCAAGAAAGGGAAGTTAGCACCTAGATACATAGGTCCTTTTGAGATTTTGAGTCAAGTGGGAAAGGTGGCCTACGAGTTGGCCTTACCACCTCATTATCGGCATGTGCATAATAGTGTTCCATGTGTCGTTGCTTAAGAAGTACAATCCTGACGCTAGCCATGTGATAGAATATGAACCTGTAGAAATTCAGGCAGACCTGTCATTTGTGGAGCAACCGGTTAAAATACTCGACTGGCAAGTAAAGAGTCTTAGAAATAAGTCAGTAAAGTTAGTAAAAGTACTTTGGAGGAACCCTAAGGTCGAAGAGTCGACTTGGGAGTTAGAGTCTGATATGCGTTCCCGGCATCCTCATCTTTTCTCTTAGATTCTGGGGACAGAATCCCTTAAGGGGGAGAGGATGTTACGACCGGCATTTTATGTAATATTATTTGTGGATTGGATATAATATTAAAGTCAAATGAAAATATATTCAATGATTGTACGCTAGTGTGAGTGAAAGTTTCTGCATTATAAATTTGCTTTGTGTAGTATATGATTTTTCAAAGCAAGAGTTTATTTAATTTCTTTATTTTTGATTTATAAGGAATATTCTAAGCTTTGGAAAATTTTTCTTTTAAAAGGTATTTTGTTCACAAATTTTGAAAATGATTTTATAAAGTCTCTAAAAATCCAAGTTATTTTATGATATAAATTTTATAATTTTTGAACTTATATTTTATTTTATAAAAATAAATCATTATAAATTTTAGTTGTCATATTTATCAAATTACATAAGAGACCATGCATGCAAATCACCCTTCTATTCTCTCAAAGGGCAAACAAGACTTTTCCAACCCCACTAACTCATTTGATTATTACCAAATTACTACCTTAGCCTTGCATGCAAAATGGCCTAACTTTAACCAAGGGATATTTTTGTAAGTTCTCACTTTCACTCATCATTTGTAAACCAAATAGCATAAAACAAAGAAATCAAAGTGGGAGAGGTCATTCTCATTTCGACACTCCAACACCCCACAAATTTTCTCTCCTCCCCCTCCCACATTGCTCTCGGCCGAAGGCCAATTCCCCACCCCCCTTCCATTTTTCAATTCATTCTTCATCTTCCCAAGTGTAAATCTTCTACCTACATTCATCTTATATACTTTCCAAGTGTTTTGTGACTTGGAAGTTGAAGTTCCATGGATGCATGTGTAGTTCTTATGTGATCTCCAAAGAGAAACTCTTGATTCTTGTGAATTCAAGAGCTCTCTATGAGATATATTATGTATATGTGCTAACTAAGTGTTTTATGGAGATATCATTCTTTAAAATCCTTTGCATGCTACTGAAATTTCATTATATATTTATGTTTAGCCATGCATGTTAGTTTTAAGACATTAAAATGATGATCAACCATGTTTTGCATGCTACTCTTTTCGAAATCATGTAGTTATGTTTAAAAATCTATAAATTCGAAATATGTGTGCTTAAAATAGATTGTTTCCATGATAAATTTCTTATTAATACTTAAAAGAAGTTATATTTCATGATTATTAAGGATGAGTATTAGGTGCAAGTCGATTTTGCAAGCATTTAAAACTTTATGCCTAGCCGAAATCTTGTTATATGCTTTCCATGAGTTGCATGTTATATATTTGGTTGTATGTTGTTGTTTTTGGGCATGGATGATCTCACCCAAGTTTATTTTGAGAATAAGGGAGTTAGTTCAGTAGATTACCATGTATAAGTCTTGGTTTAAGTATTGAGTTGTTGTTAGTTGGGTTTGTCAAGTCAAAACCTTGGAAAATGGGAGTTATAGTTTCTGCAGAAAAATCAGTATAGCACCCTGAGGTTTAGAGTGAGTTTTGACCATGTCATTGGTGTGCACTTTGAGGCCCAAGCTACCAGAAGTTAGTATTGGGAGTATATAAAAGTTTTTAGGAGTTGGTTGGAGGTTTGCATGTCATTTCGTTAGGTGCACAAGTAGAATCACAAAATCTGTCCAGCAGGGGACAGTTTTGTTGCAACTTAGAAATAGGGAGATTTGACCATGTCATGGGTAGGCCCTCATTAGGCCCAATTGGGCCTTAGTTATAGGGTATGTTAGAGAAGTTTTTCCAACCATAGTTCATAGGATATGAGCTAGAACCATGTGTCACAAGTTAATTCAAGTCAGGACATTTTCTGCCCAGAAAAGCAGGGGAACCTTGGACTTTTAGCTTAGGCCCAAGAAGGCCCAAGCCAGGCCCTTGAGCCACATCAAGTTTGTGAGATGCCCTTAGGTCAAGAGAGTCTTGTGTAAAAGTTTTGAAGGAAAAATTGTAGTTTAAGAGTGTCTAATGCACTCAAGAAACTATAGTTGTCATTCTGAAATTTGCACCAGTGAGCACTATCACTTATCACATAGTTTTAGAACACTTAGAAGTGAGTATTAGGTCGACAACCATAGTTGTAAGATAGTATAAGGTCAGTAGAGCAAAAGGCACAAGTGAGGGTCAATAGGTTTTGGATAATTTAGGAAAGGCACATCGAGTTAGGAAGCCAAAATTAGAGACCTTGTCTAGTTTAGCGACCAAGTGACTTAAGTTGTGAGTCGAGATCATCCAAGCCTAGTGTTGCATTATGGTATATATGGTGTTATTTGGTGTTAATATATGATATGTGAATATGTGGCTATGTGTGTGCAATTATAATTTAAAGGTGAATATAAATTAAGTGCATATAGGCCTAAGTGCCATCCGTGTTTAATTTCGAGGTTGTAAATAGGTTAAGATTGGTAGAATATATTATAATGAGGATTATTATTATTTATGTAGGATCTCGAGACGAGGGAAAACTTGCCATAAAAGTCGAGTGAAGCTCCAGTGTGCTCCTACCAGTCAGACCAAACCAGCCTATCTCAAGGCAAGTGATTCAACTTGACCTTCGTATTTACTATAACAGTTCATATATATATCGATGCAACTATCCTGAGTCATTTTGATATATTTAAATCAAGCGTATCTTATGTTTATCTTGAATCATATAAAATGCCACTGAACCCTCAAGTACTTATTGCAAGTAGATCAAAAGTCATACCATGCTAGTATACCAAAGTAATGGTGATGCCATGATAAAATAGAGAATTTGTTATAATAATTTATTGATCCTTTTGATTTAATGCTATTGATCCCTGAGAAATCTTGATATTGCACCCTGATGATTTGATTCAACTCTTGAAATAACTTCGATAGAAACTTTATCTTGATACCTAAAAGCCAATCATTTCTTAAATTCATTCATGATTGTTTGATAACCCTATCCTTACCCTAAAGCTTGATACCCTGTTATATCTTGAGCTGATGATCACTTTCTTTATATTTTAACACCTCTATCCTATTTAGAAACCAGTGATGCTTATCTTCTTGATGTTCTAATACCTATACCTTGTCTACAACCATTGCTTTAAGCCTAGTTTGGCATTACTCTTTCATATTATCCAATAGCCTTGCTCAATTTCCTTGTCAAAGTTCTTGTTTATGGAAACCTCTCAATTACCCTAATATAGTAAAGTCTAGTGGATCATGGCCCTGAGATTTAGTGTCATATTTCCAGTGTTTCAAGTTGATCTATAATCCCTTGATAAAAATGTTTACAGTCAAAAGAGATTTTGTCATAAATCGGCATCCGTTTTTAAATGATTAAAATGTGGGATTCTCAGTCACAGAGGGGGATAAATGTTTTCTTTGAATGGGATCTGGACTTGAGACGCGAGTCATTTCCGCACTTATTATTAGCTTAAAAGTTGCCTAGGGATTCCCATTAATGTTTTAGAACCCAGCGAGGGTTCGGGATTACTTCTGCGGATGATCACCGGTGTAATCCGTAGCGTCATAAAATGATTTTGATCAAGACAAGATTTTAAAATTGTTTTGATACAAGCAAAATGATGCAATCTCACATAGTTTTATTCTCGTACCTTTGGT